>NC_081541.1:20331718-20350988 GCF_901000735.1 Corylus avellana | reverse complement strand
GTTTAAACTCAAGATAAGTTCCATAAAATTTGTAAAAATCTCTATCAAATGATACAACCAAGGCAAGATATGCATTTTTTTTTTTTTTTTTATAGGCTCTGTAATGTCTAACTCCCTTAAGCTTTCTAATTGACTCATGTAACAAGTGTTAGGCCAATGACTCCCAAGCCAGGTGACTTTAGGGCACTAGATGTAGAACATCCCTAAGGGCATATTAACTTAAGTCAAAAAGGCTACGAAGTCAGATTAGCCATATCATAAATCAACATTGAACTTCACACCTTTTGACGCGAACACTCAATGCTTAATGAGGCAAGAGGTCCGGTTACTCAGCGAAAAACTCAACATGATCTTTCTTTTCTTTTTCCTTCTCTTTTTATTTATTTATTTACTTTTTTATTTTTTTATATCTTGCAAGCCAATGGTTATTCATCAATAGGTCATCCAACAAATCTCAAAGAGAACAAGCTTAAGCTCAAACATCATACCTCACAGAAAACATGCTAATGTGCTCATAAAAATTTATCTCAAAACAAGTGAAATCTCTTTTACCCAAAAATAAGCCAAAGGACTTAGACTCCAAATGACATAATGATGTGTTCAACCCTTTAAGCAAGCTAATGAAATGCAAACCACAGTCACAGTTTAACTCAAACTTGACAAAAACATAGCATAATTAATTTTTTTTTTTTCAAATTTTTTAACACAAAAAGACAAATAAAACTAAACAAATAAAAACAAAAATAAATAGACAAAGATAGACAAAGTGTTTTTCCATACCCCCAAACTTGAATCACACATTGTCCTCAATGTAGGCAGAAACACAATACCAAGAGGTATAAGGAACCAGAGTGAGCAAAGAGACGACCCCAAACTTACTCATAATAACACCTGTCCTGAAAAACACAAAAAAATAAAACAAAAATGAAGATAGACGAAACAACACAAAAAATGACTAAAAATACCAAAGAAAAAGGAATGCCTCCCATAAGCGCTAAGTTTACAGTCTTCAGCCAGACTTTTCACCGCTGATGATTAAGTAGACGACGTAGGATCTTCCAAAGGCAATTCCTCACTCTCCGAATTTTCCAGTTCCAAGAATGGCTTCAACTGCTGACCATTGACCTTGAGAGCACTTCCATTCTTAGGATCCTGGATTTCGATGGCTCCATGAGTAGAAACTGCACGCACTATGAATGCTCCAGTCCATCGGGATTTGAGCTTTCCTGGAAATAGATGCAGACGTGTGTTGTAAAGGAGGACTTTCTGACCAACTTCAAATGATCTTCTCAAAATGTTTTGGTCATGGATCTTCTTCATCTGATCTTTGTATAGCTTGGCACAGTTGTAGGCATCATTCCTCAATTCTTCTAATTCATCAAGCTGTAACTTCCTTTGCTCACCAGCCTTGGTGAGGTTGAAATTTAGCTGCTTTATAGCCCAATAAGCCCGGTGCTCCAATTCCACAGGGAGGTGACAAGCCTTGCCATACACGAGTCGGTAGGGAGACATGCCAATTGGAGTCTTGAATGCAGTCCAGTATGCCCACAGAGCGTCATTGAGTCGAAGAGACCAGTCCTTCCTTGTCGGGTTCACCGTCTTTTCTAATATCCTCTTGATTTCTCTGTTGGATATCTCAACTTGCCCACTTGTCTGAGGATGGTAGGGAGTTGCAACTTTATGAGTAATACCATACTTCTTCATGAGTTGCTCAAAATATCGGTTGCAGAAATTCTTCCCCCCATCACTGATGATGGCACGTGGTGTCCCAAAACGTGCGAACACATTTTCCTTCAAAAATTGCAACACGACTCTGTGATCATTAGTCTTGCAGGCAATAGCCTCCACCCACTTGGAAACATAATCCACCGCCACAAGGATGAAGAGATACCCATAAGAATTAGGGAAGGGACCCATGAAATCAATGCCCCAAACATCAAACAGCTCCACAATAAGGATCGGGTTCAGCGGCATCATATTCCTTCTTCCAATGCTCCCCAACTTCTGGCATCTATCACAGGCTGAACAGTAGGCATGGGCATCACGAAAAATGGAGGGCCAATAGAATCCACTTTGAAGAATCTTCGCCACGGTCTTTTTAGAACTGAAGTGGCCTCTACATGCATGATCATGGCAAAAAGATAGGACATTTTGCTGGTTATTTTCAGGAATACATCTCCTTATAATCTGATCTGGGCAATATTTGAACAGGTAAGGATCATCCCAAAAGAAGTACTTCGCCCCAGCCAAGAATTTTGATTTGTCTTGCCTAGTCCAATGTGATGGCATTTGGGCAGTGACAAGGTAGTTCACTATGTCTGCGAACCATGGTGCATGATTTTGAGAGATGTGCATAAGTTGTTCATCAGGGAATGTCTCAGCAATCGGCACAGCATTTTCATTGAAGTCGACAACCAGCCTAGATAGATGGTCAGCTACCACATTCTCGGAACCCTTCTTGTCCCGAATTTCAATATCAAACTCTTGCAGCAACAGAATCCACCGGATGAGACGAGATTTAGCATCTTTCTTTGACAATAGATATTTCAGTGCAGCATGATCCGAGTAGACTAAGACTTTAGACCCTAGCAAGTAAGATCTAAACTTATCCAGAGCAAACACTACAGCTAACAACTCCTTTTCAGTAGTGGAGTAGTTAAGTTGTGCATCATTCAGAGTCTTGCTGGCATAGTATATGACATGCGGAATCTTCTCTACTCGCTGACCCAAAACGGCTCCCATAGCATAATCAGAGGCATCACACATTATCTCGAACGGAACCCCCCAATTAGGTGGTTGAATGATTGGTGTAGAAGTTAAGGTCTTTTACAGAATCTCAAAGGCTGTCTGGCACTTGTCATTGAAGTCGAAAGGAACATTTTTTGCCAATAGATTACATAGAGGTCTTGCTATCTTGCTGAAGTCCTTGATGAATCTTCTGTAGAACCTAGCATGCCCCAGAAATGACCAAACCTCCTTAACTGTCCGCGGGGGCGGAAGGTTAGATATCAGATCAACCTTAGCTCTGTCAACCTCAATACCTTTATGGGAAATTACATGCCCTAAAACAATTCCTTGTTTCACCATGAAGTGGCATTTTTCCCAATTCAGAACCAAATTCTTCTCCTTGCACCGTACCAGCACCAATGTGAGATGATGTAGACATTCCCTAAATGATGAACCAAAGACTGAGAAGTCATCCATGAAGATCTCCAGGTGACGTTCAACCATATCTGAAAAGATGCTGATCATACATCGCTGAAAAGTGGCGGGTGCATTGCACAATCCAAACGGCATACGGCGATAGGCAAACGTACCGAACGGACAAGTGAAAGTAGTCTTCTCTTGATCTTCGGGGTCCAGTGGAATTTGGTTGTAGCCGGAGTAACCATCAAGGAAACAGTAGTACTCATGGCCTGCCAATCTCTCCAACATCTGATCGATGAAAGGTAGAGGAAAATGGTCTTTTCTTGTCACGGCATTTAACTTCCTGTAGTCAATGCACACTCTCCATCCTGACTGCACACGAGTGGGGACCAACTCATTTTCCTTGTTCTTGATAACTGTAATCCCTGCCTTCTTCGGCACCACATGAATGGGACTCACCCATTTGCTGTCAGAGATTGGGTATATGATTCCCGCATCCAGAAGTTTAATTACCTCTGCTCGAACTACCTCTTGCATGGCCGGATTCAACCGTCTCTGTGGCTCGCGAGAAGTTTTAGCATTTTCTTCCAGATGAATCTTATGCATCACTACTGTAGGGCTGATTCCTTTGATATCTTCTATTGACCACCCGATTGCTTCTTTATGCTCTCTCAAAACTTCTAACAGCTCATGTTCCTGATCACTATCCAAATCGGCAGCAATGATCACAGGCAGAGATTCTATAGGATCCAGATACTTGTACTTCAGGGTGTCTGGTAGAGGCTTCAACTCCCGCTTGACAGGCTCAATGCTAATGAAGATGGATCAGGGGACGATGTCAAAGTAATTTCTGTAGTCTCCGTCTTTATCTCAGGCGTTGAGTCTAACAAGGCGTCAGCTTGTTCCAATAAAGTGTCCAGTGCCATGTCACTTCCCAGTGCAATCAGGCATTCTCCCAAGGGGTCTTCAATATCTGGTTCATTGACAGTTTTCTCTACTATCTCCTCAATTAAGCATGTGCTTCTGACCTCCTCATACTCAAATGGCTGCTTGCTGATATCAAAGATGTTCAGTTCCACTGTCATGTTTCCAAATGATATCTTCATGACTCCAGTTCTACAGTTGATTAGGGCATTAGCCGTAGCTAAAAAGGGACGCCCTAATATGATTGGAACTTGAATTTCTGCATTTTCCGTCTCTGTATCTAAGACAATGAAGTCCACAGGGTAGTAGAACTTATCAACTTTGATCAGGACGTCTTCAATAATTCCCCTTGGAACCTTCACAGATCTGTCAGCCAACTGAAGTGTAATTGAAGTGGATTTCAACCCTCCCAATCCCAACTGAACAAATACTGAATATGGCAATAGATTTACACTGGCCCCCAAATCCAACAGAGCTTTCTCAACTCGATTGTCACCAATCTTGCAAGCAATGGTAGGACATCCAGGGTCCTTATACTTTACAGGCATCTTGTATTGCAAGATAGAGCTGACCTGCTCAGTCAGGAAAGCTTTCTTGGGGACGTTCGTCTTTCTCTTGATGGTGACCAAATCCTTCAGAAATTTGGCATAAGAAGGCACTTGCTGGATGGCATCTAGGAATGGAATGTTTATCTGCACTTGCTTGAACACTTCCAAAATATCATCGAACTTCGAGCTCTTCTTTGGCGGTTTCAGTCTTTCTGGATACGGAGCTTTGGGTATATACTTTTTGGAAGGATCCTCAGTAATCGGAATGGCAATGTCCGGTCCTGTGTCTTCCGTAGGCTTGTCCAGGTTTTCCTTCTCTTCTGCAGCCTTAGTGGCCTCTTCAGGCATGACCACTTGATTATCCACCTGTTTGCCTGACCTCAGAGTAGTGATGGCTTGTACATGCTCCTGACCATGCATAGAGGCAGAGGAACTTCCAATCACAAATTGCCCTTTTGGGTTAGGCACGGGTTGACTAGGGAACTTCCCTCTTTCTCTTTCCCCCGCTTGATTTGCCATCTGGCCAACTTGTCCTTCTACCTTGATCATAGCCTGCTTAAGTTCTTGTATGTCTCTGTTGTTGGCCATGTTGGAATTCCTCATTTCCTATACGGCTTGATTGGTGAAACCTTTTAGCTCTTGTATATCTTGGGAATTGCTCAGGGTAGTATTCTTCATATCTTGCTTTATCTCTTGTATGTTCTTATCCATTGATTGCATGAATGCTTTCATCATGTCTTCCAGTGATGACTGTGGTGCAGGCACTTGAGTGGTAGACTGATAAACAGGCGGTTGAGCTTGGTGAGATGGCCTGAACTGATTTTGAGCTTGAATGGAGGTATCTCTTTGGTTCAATGGCTGATTCTGCTTCCAAGAGAAATTTGGGTGATTCCGCCACCCTGGATTGTACGTTTCAGAAAACGGTCTAGTGGTGGGTTTTCTGTAGTCATTGAAGGCATTGACTTGCTCAGTTGGGTACTCTGTTGACAAAGTTGGGCAATTTTGAGTGAAGTGTGTTTGACTATCACATAACCCGCATGCATCAACTTGGTAAGTATCTGTTACATTCACTGGTTTGTTTAAGACCATAGTGTCAAACTGACGCCTGAGAACCTTGAACTCCTCCCTTAATTCAGCATCATTCCTCACCTCATAAATGCCTCCTGTCTTGGGAGTGGGTTGTTGTCTGTCCCAACTATCTTGAAAATCCCATTGTTGTGCTCGTTCAGCCATTTCGTCTAAAGTTTTATAGGCTTCATCCCTAGTAAGACTTAAGAATTCTCTACCATTCATCGTCTCAAGCGAGTTTCGCTCACTTGGTATTAGTTCCCTATAGAAAATTTGAACTAGCACCTCATTCTCAAACCCGTGGGGTGGGCATTTTATAGTAAGCTCTTTAAACTTCTCCCAGCTATCGGTGAATCTTTCCCCTTCTTTTTGTCTGAAATTGGTGATTTGTAGACGAAGGGCATTGATTTTGGAAATTGGGAAGAACTTGTGGTAAAACTTGCTTTGCAACATATCCCAAGAAGTGATAGATCCAGGCCTATTGTTGAGTAGCCAGGATTTCGCCCTATCATGTAGGGACAGAGGGAATAACCGAAGGTGCACCACTTCTGCTGGGGCATTTTGTGTATTAACAATGTCGCAAATTTCCAAAAAAATCCTCACATGAACATATGGATCCTCATTCTCTAATCCTCTAAATGCAGGAAGGTGACCTATTGTACTCGGCTTTAGCTCGAAGCGAGTAGCTGGCAACACTATACATGACGGTGTGTTGGTAATGTTGGGTACGAATAGCTCCCAAAAACTTGTTGTGCAAATTTATTTAACTCGCAAGTGCACGAATCAATTGTAGTTTAATGGATTGCAAGTGCGAGGTCGATCCCACAGAGAATTGTATTTTTGAAAGAGCAATTTATATCTAAACTAATTAAATCCTAATCTAGTTCCAAAAGGGTTTTCATTTTTGAGTTTTGAAAATTAAAGGATAAACATAAATTAAATAAAATAAGTAAATCTAAGGATAAAGGTACTAAGGTTTGGGAATTCACACTCACCAAATCATAACAACATACTTTATGTTCATCAATATTAATCCGAAGTTCTCACAAATTAAATCATATATATGTTTTACTATGCTTCAAAGAATTAATCAAAACCATCCCATGTATCCATTCATTGACCAAATCACAAAAGGAATCCAAATTCAATTGAAACACCAGATGTATCCGTAGAACAAATCACAAGGGGTATCCAATTTTTATGAGTTAAAAGTCAAGCAATCAATCATATGAAATTATCTCAAATCATCACATGTATCCTTGAATCACAAGAGATATCCAAGAATTACTCCACACAATTGATTAGAAGTAAAACAATTGAAATATAAAACTCAATAAAATCAGAATAATAAAAACTTACATAAGTATTGATGTTCTTCATCGGTGAGGCTTCATCCTCAACCTTAGTTGGGAATTTAGCTCCACATAAAAATAAAATCTAAACCTAAACCTAAACCTAAAGAAAAAACTAAACAAAAGAATTTTGCTCTCTGGGATTGTGTATCTTTTCTTGAATGCAAAGAAGTCTATTTATAGGCTTAGGGAAGTCCAAGAAGCCCAAGTAAACCTAGATAATTCGGAAGTCTGTCTCCCAGTCAAAATAGAAGTCTGAAATCGGACTAGGATTCGTCCAAATTTGTGTCTCTTAATTGCGGGGCGATTTTGACATAAAACCCGTCCGAATTACGAAAATTCTATTTCACAACAAATTGTAGTATTTTGAGCTAGCTTTCCAATGCCATTTGAATCACTTCAATCCGATATTTGAACGGAGAGTTATGGTCAAAATACTAAGACGTATGCAGAATCTGAATTTGAATCCGATCCGAAATCTTATCCAATCTGAACTTTAATCTGATTTAACCTTTTCTTGGATTTGGTTAGACTTAACCACATCATCTAGGTCTTCTCAAAGTATGCTTTCTTCCAAACTTCGCATTTTTCCCTTTAAAGCTGTAGTTTTTCTTCAACGACCTATAAAATACTAAAAACACAAAACTAACACAAAATATTAAATAACGACACAACTAAAGGATTAACTAATGTAAATAAAGGGGTCTAAATATGCAATATTTGGCACTTATCAGTGCTCCAGTAAGAGAACATTACACTGGAGGTATTGGGTGCAGAGATTTATTGAAATCTCATGTAGATAGTGTTCTACACTCCCTGTAGAATTCTTTCAATCAGTTAGGGCTAAAATGTGTTGATGAACACACATTAGCAAAATTGGTGAATGAGTTGATCATAGCAGAAAGTGTCCTAAGGTCCATAGTCATAGTCAATACTTCTAAGCCGAAAGGTTAAAGGAAGAAGAAAAATCCTAACAAAGCATGTTGGCAAGGTTAAATGCCAAGTGAATAAAATTGGAAAGAATCAAAGGTTGAGCCAAGTGAAAGTGCTCTGACTGTTGTGATACAGGGCATTGCAAAAGAAACTACACCATGTTTTAGCATGCAATAGTGAAGGTAATCCTCCAAAATAGTGGTGGTGAAAGATAAATTTCTCAATAGATTGGAATCTAAGATGAGAAAACTTTAACAATATAAGACCTTGTAGTATGTTTATAGTAGTCTAAAGTTAATCTTTAACTAAAGTGTCTAAAGATACAATTAGGCAAGCATGCATCTATGAAATGTCAAGTTTGATCCAATTGAGATCAAACCTGTGACAAGGCCATTAGTACAAGAGAAATGGTGTCGCCCAAATTCTCTAAATCATCTTGGATGATATGGGAATACTATCATTCAAATCGTGATTTGAAAAGTCTAAGGTAGAGTATGTCTATACCCTAGGCAGATGAGCCATTTATTGGGAGAATTATCAAGCAATCTTGGATTATTGACTCCACTATGGAAGCTGATGTGTCATAGCTTGTGAGACTGGGAAGAAAACAACACTCGCTTAGGTTTTCTTGGTGGATTTTAGTATCATTTGGATAGAGCAAACTCCTATTATGTTGTTTCACAACAACAATGGAGTAGTTGCAGAATCCAATGAACTAAGGAACCATATGAATGGTAATCACAAGAGGCAAGAGTATCTATCCCATAAAGAAGATAGTATCTCAATGAGATATAGTTACCATTAAGATTCCATTGGCTGAGGTTTTGATCGACTGGTTCACAAAGACCTTGTCATAGGAGATTTTAAAATCTCGCTTGGGTGGAATGGGGGTCAAATGTGTGCCTAGTTGGAATTATAGGCAAGTGGGAATTTGTTTGGATTATGTCCTAAATCCCAATGATTTAATATCTGTGTTGACATTCAAATGTTTGTAATGAATATAGATGTTATATTCACTAATTAAAATGAATTGAGCATATAGCATAATAAAATGTCTTTTACATGCTTACTACCATGATCATCATATTTATTATACATGTGAAAGGTCCTAAGATTACATTGAATATGGCTATGGGTGTGAGTAACGTTGTTATCACACAAGGTCATAGTCTATAATCATTGTATCCTTAAAGTATAAAGTTCACAGTCAGTAAATGGAACTGGGCATTCCATTTTTGAGTAAGACAGTTACACATAGAATCTTGGTGAACTACCTTGATCAAGCGAAGCGATGACTTCGGGATTGATGTGTAGTGTGCTGAGAACTTAAGGCACTGAACGGACTAAGGAGTTGTCTTTTCATAAAGATATTGTATATTAAGGAAATACAATAAACTCCTAAAAGACTACTTAGACCTTGATTCTGAATCCTGAGAAAGTTCGTGAACTCAGATGTGAAGTGTTGATTACCTAGATGTATCTAAGAGTGAGACTTATCATCGGTCAACAGAAACTCAATACGTTGGGTAATCACATTTAACATTATGGGAACACCAACTTCAAGAGGGAATCCAAATTTTTTGTTAGTAAACAAAAAGACAAGAAATTTTCTGTTGAGATAGATTTTATGAATATTATTCTCAGATTCTTCCGCTGAAGCATTTTGGTTGGCATACCAAAATATATACAAGTGTCTTTCATATGTATAAGAATAATGTAAAATCAGTGACTCAAGGATAAAGAGGTAGAGAATTAAGTGGTAGTATCTTAAGCCTTAATTTTGCTACGGAATATTTCATGGAGGAATTATAAGTCAAAAGTCAAAGGGATTAATTGCTTAAAAAAAATTATTAATTGGAGTTCAATCACAATCATTTAGTGGAATTAATTGTGATTAAAATATTATTGCATAATAAATGTCAAGGTGACATGATTACGAACATATTTAAGCCAATAATATTTTTCCATTTAGGTCCCTCACCAAGGTGATGTAATTTAAACATAAGGTTTTCTTATTTATTGGGCGAAGTGTTTTATTATTTAAAACATGGGCGACAGAGATTTGGTGTAATTGGGCTTGGGATAAATCCTAGAGGCCCTATGAGCATAAGTGGAAAAACATAAGGTCAAAGATTATCACTGGGCCTATGTATTTGCAACAAGAAGAAAGGGCTGGGGCAAAACCCAGGCCCATTCCTCAACCATTGGAACACATCGCCCAAGGACATTGTCTCATTGGGCCATACGGCCACATGTATGGAGGCTAGGGTTTAAGCCCTTGCCGTCCATACTAATCCAAGAACCAATTTGATTGGTTCTACATATATAGTTATAATTCAATTAGAACAACTCCTTTGTCCCATATTGCTTAAATCTAAATCTCTACTTCCCAGCTATGCCTATAAATAGAGAGGAGCCTGGGGCTCTCAAATCATTTAATCAAGTTATCTTGTTACATAGTTTTCATAAACTCTTTGAAAATTATATTAGTTCTTTGTTTAACTCACGAAGAACAAAAGTTGAAGATTTAAAGAGCCAAGTAAGAGCCCACACTCTCTTGGTTATTATCAGTCATTGATGAGAAGATCTAGAGGTCTCTATATTCTTGAGTGTTCTTGAAGAAAGAAGAACTTATTCTTTGTGTTCTTGAAGAAAGAAGAAATTGTTCTTTGTGTTCTTGAAGAAAGAAGAAATTGTTCTTCGTATTCTTGAAGAAAGAAGAAATTTTTCTTCTTGTTCTTGAACAATAAAGAACATGTTCTGGGAGAAGCAAAAAAATTTTTCCCCAAAGCCAGGAGTGGCCGTTGATATCCAAGTATTCTTCGTTCTTGAAATTTAATTTTAAATAGCAATTGTTCTTCACATGCTCTTCGTAAAGGATCTTGGCATGGGAATTCGATTCCTTCAGTTGATCAAATACTTTGATTTGCAATCTTATTCCTGACAGCTTTCTCCTCCATGCTATCAATGCATGGGCTAAGGAATTTCATCCCTGGTCCATGAGTCCACACCTTTGGACATGGGCTTGGATTCTATTCAAAGCCCTTCTCCCTTGTACCCTACACATGCCCAGTGAATAGTCCCTGGCTTTATGTGTTTCAGTTATGCTCAATAGGCCTCTAGGTTTTATCTCAAGCCTAATTGCACCATATCTCTCTAGCCCATGTTTTAAATAAATTAAATATTTTGCCCAATAAATAAGAAAACCTTATTACGGTTAAATAACATCAACTTGGTAAGTGACTTAAAGGAAAAAATATTATTGGCTTAAATATTTTCAAAACCATGTCTCCTTGACATTCATTACGCAACAATATTTTAATCACAATTAATTCCACTAAATAATTGTGATTGCACTCCAATAAATATTTTTGATTAAACAATTAATATCTTTGACTTTACTTAATGTTAACTTATAATTCTTCCATAAAATATTTCGTAGCAGAATTAAAGTTAAGGCTACTACTACTTAATTATTTACCTCTTTATCATTGAGTCATTGATTTTACATTATTTTCATACAGGTGAAAAACACACATATAAAATGCTTCGGCCGAAGACTATGAGAATAATATTCATAAAAACTAAAAAACCTCTACTAGCATACTAAGCCTATAAATAGAGAGGAGCTTAAACTCTTAAATCACTCATCAAGTTCCCTTGATAATTGATTCTTCAGAAACTCTCTGAAAATTAATAGTTCTTGAGCTAACTCTCAAAAAATAAAAGTTTAAAATTTGAAAAGCCAAGTAAGAGCCCATACTCTCTTGATTATTGCTAAATCTAGAGGTCTCATTATCTATAAAATATGTCCAAATTGGTGTTCTTGGTTGTTATAATTTAATTTTAAATAGCAACCGTTCATCGCATCCTCTAATTTTTTGTTGTCCAATCTTGCTTTTGCAGCACAATTCCCAACAAATATAGTTCATTTAAGAACGAAGGTTCACTTTCTATTGTTTTTTATGACACTCAACTTTCTATAATTAAATAAGTTATCCTGTAATGAAAAAACTTTTGTGGAATATTATAGACTTCCCTTCCACTACCTTAAGAAGCACGCCTATGAGATAAATAGCCATCATCAAAACCCCAATAATTCTTCTAAACTCCACTTATCTTACAAGTGGAAAGTGTATTTTGACTTAATTAACCTTCTTCCCACAGAAAGAAAGATCAAAACCACCTCACTAATAAGCTGAGGCAAGTTATTGGATAATTTAAAACGTTTTAGAGCCCTTAAGGTGGAGCACTATGAACAATAAACCCATGATCACTTGATTATTTTAAGTCTTTTTCCCATGAAAAATTGACCTACACCACTATTTTCCATGCAAATCGGCCGACCAAATTTCATGGTACAATGGGGATATTGCCAAGTGGCAGGTTGTCTGTTCATATATGTGCTAATCCATTTCAAAGTATTATCATTAATTTTCTTATATATATATATATATATATATGGTGGAGAATCTGTGCAAAAGTTTGTGTATGTGCTTCCCATGCAATCATGGGCATACAATGGTGCATAGACAGAACGTGATTCACTTTTTCATTATCAATTAATATGTAATCTAATGGAAATATTTTTTTAAAGATTAATTCACTTATACTTCCACATTTAGTGAAGGAGATTCAATTGCCAAATTAAACTCAATAGTTGGTTGCAAGTTAGCCTGCCATGCATCTTGTTTATTTACATGCTTTCTATTAGCTTATCAGGAATATTCGGACATAACAAAAGGGTTGGAAGTGACAGAATAAATGAAAAAACAAACTAAATAATGTTTAATATACTTTAATTCCTGTTTGTTTTATTGTAAAATATTATCTTAAAATATTTCCAGAAAAGACACCTATTTTCCGTTCTTTATACTCGAAAGACTGAGGTCCCTTAGCTAAGGAGTAAAGGAAAATAGAAGAAAAGAAAGATGTATGTTTGACATAGCTTCTTATGATTTTTCATCATGAGTACATGGTAAGAGAGATAGGTAGAAGGATTGAAGAGGGGTTTTTTTTTTGGTTAAAGGAGAAGATGAGATGAAGAAAAGATAATTTTACATTTTTTTTTATTTAATTAAAATGGTAGAGGGGTGACCAACAATGACTATTCTATGACAGGAACTGCATGAGCTCCCTCAAGACTAATTGAGTTATAACGGGACCAAATCTTACTAAGATATTAGTGATTCCCAAGGTGACTATTATCAATCAAGTCATAACGTGACCCAGTCAAACTCATGCTTGGTACATGTTCAACATAATCAAATTTTTTATGAAACCACTATACTACCGGCACTTGGGGTGAAAACTTTAGGCATGGTGGTGAGGATAGAGAGAATGGCAATTTAGTACTCCAAAAAAAAGGATGGGCAAAAAATTGTAAAAACATATGATTGCCTCATCGCCCTTATATTTTTTACCTTCCAATCTCGGAGGGTTGAAGTGGACCAAGAAGGAGAATATTCCAAGGGTGGTGGTGTTATATCCTCTTGGGATTATTATTATTATTATTATTTATTTATTTGTAATATGGGGTTCATTAAAATCCATGATCTGCCAATTGACATGTCATTTTCCAACTTGAATTTTAAATTCTATTGGAAGGGGTGGTCAGCTTTAGAGTTGGTAACCTTGCACCCAAAAAAAGAGGATATTTGCTGAGATTCTTTTTCCTATAAAGACTTCCACTTAAGTTGGCACTATTGGACCCTCCCTTCTTTCTTCTTTCTTTTTTCTTTTGTTTGAAGGAGTTGTGTCCTTTTCTTTTATGATGCCTGATGGGTCATTTTTTTAATTATATCCCAACAAATAATAAATCATGAAACCAATTGCAATCTGATTCTGTTCATTGCCACCATCGCCACCGTAAGAACTTGAGTGGAAAGATAAGCTAAAGCGACCCAATTAATAATAACTTTTATACATTCTATCTTTGTTCAAAAATTGGATCTGGAAATATGGGATCTGGGAAAGACAACGATTTATTTTTTTCATTTTTTATTTTTTCAAAAACCAAAAACATGTATGAACACAGAAAGGGACAGCCAATTTGAGATCAATATTGATCCACTTGGATCTTCTCCCCAATTTTAATGGTAATATAAGATTGAGGAAGGACTTAAGGAAAAGTAAAAACAAACTTCAATGGGCTCATGACACGTATCTTCTCTAGTATTTATTTTTATTTTTCAAGAGTTCTTCGACTTCCTATAATTGCATTTTGACCCTTCTATGAAACTCTTAATTAAAATACTCAAGCTCGATAGTTAAAATAATCAATTCTCATTAAATTTATCTCAATGGGATATTTCTTTCTTTTTTTTTTAAATTTCTATTAAAGAGATTATGAATTCCATGTTGAGCATCAATGTTACCATAATGCTATAAGCGATCATCAAATACACCAAGATTTTGATTAAGAAAGATCTCACTCTTAAATGTATCAAAATAACTTACACTTCACATTTGAGTTCACATTCCTATAAGGATTGAGAATCAATGCTATAAGTCGTCGTGAGTTAAATTTATTCAATTGATTGTAGTTTATAGAATAATAACTCATGTAGTCTAGTTCAATGTTAATCCAAATACACCAACATATCAATCAAAAGTCTCGACTTCCATGATCAAGACAAATGATAATGATTGATATATTGTGGTCTTGTCATATGGGAATGTCTAATTTCATCACCGACTATGAACTAGGGCTTATGATTTAGATATTTTACATGATAATCTCATTAACACACCTAAACTTTATTGATCAAATAAATATATAAACACAATGTCTGATGTTATTGTTAATCTCAAAAAGTAAACAACTTTATTAATAAAAGAAAATATCATACAAAAACAAATTGGGTTTTAGGGCATTATCCCTTAAAACTTGTCATTTGCCCTCAAAGCCAATTTGGCATACATTTGACACCCATCCCCTCTAAGTGAAACTCGGAAGTTTTCTTCGGCAAGGTCTTGGTGAAGGGGTCTACTAGATTCTCTAGTGATGCTATATTTGTTTCCCTTTCTTTTGATTTGTTGGCTCTTTGGATTGTGTAATTGCTCCACCGTTGTAACAAAACAACATGATAGCATATTGCTCGAATCACCTAACACCAAGATTCATCAAGAATTTACTGAGCCAAACAACCTCTTTTGCTGCTTCACAAGCATAGAAGTACTGAGCCTCCATAGTGGAATCAACAATACACGATTGCTTGATACTTGTCTAACGAATAGCTCTACTGCCCAAAGTAAATAGGAATCACAATCATAATGGAAGAATATGTTGGGAGAAGCAACAATACACAAACTCCCTCTTTGTGTGAATCTGTAGGAAACTATAAAATAGAGCAATATATATGGGGAAAATTTATATCCAAACCCCACAATCACAAGACACGATTTTTATGTGGAAAACCTTCCCGGTGTGAGAAGGAAAAACCACAGGACTGTAGTCCACTCAAACAATTCCACTATCAACAATAACGGGAATACATGAGTCTTCTCTAGTCTCAACTAAAGGCATACAATCAGCAACTATCTTCAAGAAATACAATTCCTTGGCACAAATCAGCTTCTAAAAGAAATAAAGAAAGATCTCACCCAAACAAAGGCTATTATTCACTGGCTCAAAAACCAATACAGAATGCTCAGAATCCAATCTCCACCGTTCACTACAAAGATTCACGTGTCATGAACATTCCTGCAACATTTTAGCTTAATCAGACCGTAAACACTTATCGATCAAAGTTGTTGATCAAGTCTAGACGGAATTTCCAGAAATTGGTTTTTGGACCTCTTTTCTTCTATTTCTCTAGCGGCTGCTTGTATCTTTTTCTTTTCTTATTATACTCTCTTTGCAACAACAAAGGATGTTACGTTTAGCAAAACCTATCCCAAATGGGCCTCTCCACATGGGTTTAATAAAAAACACACATGGGCTACACAAGTTTGGACCATCCTCCCCTTAAGAGGGAAACCCAACCTAAGAAATTTCACATTTCTCGACTAGGTGGAGGGATTCGCCATCCCAGCGATCGAGCGACAAGTCTCAAGCTTCTTCCTTGCTAGAGCCTTCATTAACATATCAGAGCCATTATCATCGGTGTGAATTTTCTCAAGTGCTTGCAATTTGTCATTAAGAGTATCTCTTATCCAATGATACCTTACATCGATGTGTTTCGATCTCGAATGAAATGAAGAGTTCTTAGCAAGGTGAATAGTACTCTGATTATCACAAAACAACACATATTGTTGTTGCTTGAAGCCAAGCTCCCATAAAAACTTTTTCATCCATAGCAATTCTTTATAAGATTCCGTTGTTGCACTCAACTTTGCTTCAGCTGTAGAAAGTGCAATACATTTTTGTAACCTTGATTGCCAAGAAACAGCCCCTTCTGAGAAAGTGATCAAATAACCCGAAGTAGACTTACGGGTATCCACATCTCCTGCCATATCAGAATCTGTATAGCCAACCAACATTAGTTTGCGACTCCCAAAGCTAAGACTCAACCTGGAAGTGCCTTGTAGATATCTCATAATCCACTTTACTGCATTCCAATGTTTTCTTCCTAGATCTGAAAGAAACTGGCTAACAACACCAACTGGAAAGGCTATGTCTGGCCTCATACAAACCATTGCATACAAGAAGCTTCCTACTACTGAGGCATATGGAATTCTTTCCATATCTTCCTTCTCTTCATCTGTAGAAGGGCTTTCCTTTGTGCTCAACTTAAAGTGTGTAGCAAGAGGAGAGCTAACAACTTTACCCTTGTTCATGTTGAACCTCCCAAGCACTTTCTCAATGTATTGCTCCTGTGATATAATCAGCTTCTTGTCATTTCTGCATCTATGAATACGAACCCAAAGAATCTGCTTTGTTGGCCCTATGTCCTTCATTGCAAATGACTGACTTAACTTCTTCTTCAATTTGTCAATTCTGGAAGAATTCATGCCAATAATCATCATGTCATCAACATAAAGCAATAGAATAATAAAATCACCATTAGGAAATTTATGCACAAAAACACAATTGTCAGAAGTAGTCTTCCTGTAGCCTTGCTCTTCCATAATAGACTCAAAGTTCTTATACCATTACCTGGGTGCCTACTTCAAACCACAAAGACTTTTCTTAAGTTGACACACATAGTCCTTTTTCCTTTCACCATGAAACCCTCTGGCTGTTCGATATAAATCTCCTCCTCCAAATCACCATGAAGGAAGGCAGTTTTCACATCCATCTGTTCAATCTCTAAGTCTAGGCTAGCGGCTAAGCCAAGAACCACACGAATGAATGACATCTTCACAACAGGAGAGAAAATCCCATCAAAGTCAATAGCTCTTCTCTGTCTGAATCCATTGACAACCAGTCTAGCTTTGTACCATGGTTTTGAAGTGTGTTCTTGTTGCTTCACCCTCTAAATCCACCTATTTGTCAAAGCTCTCTTACCCCTTAGGCAACTTCACCAACTCAAAAGTCTGATTGTCATGCAATGACTGTATCTCATCCTACATAGCATCAACCCACTCTGACTTATGTTCCTCTTCACCTGGACCTTGCCGTTCATGCCAATAATCATCATGTCATCAACCTAAAGCAATAGAATAATAAAATCACCATCAGAAAATTTTTGTACAAAAACACAATGGTCAGAAGTAGTCTTCCTGTAGCCTTGCTCTTCCATAATAGACCCTAACTTCTTATACCACTACCTGGGTGCCTGCTTCAAACCATAAAGACTTTTCTTAAGTCGACACACATAGTCCTATTTTCCTTTCACCCTGAAACACTCTGGCTGTTCCATATAAATCTCCTCCTCCAAATCACCATGAAGGAAGGCTGTTTTCACATCCATCTGTTCAATCTCTAAGTCTAGGCTAGCGGCTAAGCCAAGAACCACACGAATGAATGACATCTTCACAACAAGAGAGAAAATCTCATCAAAGTCAATAACTTTTCTCTGTTTGAATCCATTGACAACCAGTCTAGCTTTGTACCATGGTCGTGAAGTGTGTTCTAGTTGCTTCACCCTCTAAATCCACCTATTTGTCAAAGCTCTCTTACCCCTTAGGCAACTTCACCAACTCAAAAGTGTGATTGTCATGCAATGACTGTATCTCATCCGGCATAACATCAACCCACTGTGACTTATGTTCCTCTTCACCTGGACCTTGTTGTTCATGCCAATAATCATCATGTCATCAACCTAAAGCAATAGAATAATAAAATCACCATTAGGAAATTTTTGCACAAAAACGCAATGGTCAGAAGTAGTCTTCCTATAGCCTTACTCTTCCATAATAGACTCAAACTTCTTATACCACTACTGGGTGCCTGCTTCAAACCATAAAGACTTTTCTTAAGTTGACCCACATAGTCCTCTTTTCCTTTCACCCTGAAACCCTCTGGCTGTTCCATATAAATCTCTTCCTCCAAATCACCAGGAAGAAAGGCAGTTTTCACATCCATCTGTTCGACCTCTAAGTCTAGGCTAGCGGCTAAGCCAAGAACCACACGAATGGATGACATCTTTACAACAGGAGAGAAAATCTCATCAAAGTCAATACCTTTTTTCTGTTTGAATCCATTTGACAACCAGTCTAGCTTTGGACCATGGTTGTGAAGCGTGTTCTTGTTGCTTCACCCTGTAAATCCACCTATTTGTCAAAGCTCTCTTACCCCTTAGGCAACTTCACCAACACAAAAGTGTGATTATCACGCAATGACTGTATCTCATCCTGCATAGCATCAACCCACTTTGACTTATGTTCCTCATCACCTGGACCTTGCTGTTCATGCCAATAATCATCATGTCATCAACATAAAGCAATAGAATAATAAAATCACCATCAGGAAATTTCTGCACAAAAACACAATGGTCAAAACTAGTCTTCCTATAGCCTTGCTCTTCCATAATAGACTCAAACTTCTTATACCACTACTTGGGTGCCTGCTTCAAACCATGAAGACTTTTCTTAAGTCGACACATATAGTCCTCTTTTCCTTTCACCCTGAAACACTCTGGCTGTTCCATATAAATCTCTTCCTCCAAATCACCATGAAGGAAGGCAGTTTTCACATCCATCTGTTCAACCTCTAAGTCTAGGCTAGCAGCTAAGCCAAGAACCACACGAATGAATGACATCTTTACAACAAGAGAGAAAATC
Source organism: Corylus avellana (assembly GCF_901000735.1). NCBI lineage: Eukaryota > Viridiplantae > Streptophyta > Magnoliopsida > Fagales > Betulaceae > Corylus > Corylus avellana. Next base: position 20,331,847 of record NC_081541.1, on the reverse strand, counting down.
TCATCAAAGTCAATACCTTTTCTCTGTCTGAATCCATTGACAACCAATCTAGCTTTGTACCATGGTTTTGAAGTGTGTTCTTGTTGCTTCACCCTCTAAATCCACCTATTTGTCAAAGCTCTCTTACCC
>NC_081541.1:20264637-20331698 GCF_901000735.1 Corylus avellana | reverse complement strand
CCCCTTAGGCAACTTCACCAACTCAAAAGTCTGATTGTCATGCAATGACTGTATCTCATCCTACATAGCATCAACCCACTCTGACTTATGTTCCTCTTCACCTGGACCTTGCCGTTCATGCCAATAATCATCATGTCATCAACCTAAAGCAATAGAATAATAAAATCACCATTAGGAAATTTTTGCACAAAAACGCAATGGTCAGAAGTAGTCTTCCTATAGCCTTACTCTTCCATAATAGACTCAAACTTCTTATACCACTACTGGGTGCCTGCTTCAAACCATAAAGACTTTTCTTAAGTTGACCCACATAGTCCTCTTTTCCTTTCACCCTGAAACCCTCTGGCTGTTCCATATAAATCTCTTCCTCCAAATCACCATGAAGGAAGGCAGTTTTCACATCCATCTGTTCAATCTCTAAGTCTAGGCTAGCGGCTAAGCCAAGAACCACACGAATGAATGACATCTTCACAACAGGAGAGAAAATCCCATCAAAGTCAATAGCTCTTCTCTGTCTGAATCCATTGACAACCAGTCTAGCTTTGTACCATGGTTTTGAAGTGTGTTCTTGTTGCTTCACCCTCTAAATCCACCTATTTGTCAAAGCTCTCTTACCCCTTAGGCAACTTCACCAACTCAAAAGTCTGATTGTCATGCAATGACTGTATCTCATCCTACATAACATCAACCCACTCTGACTTATGTTCCTCTTCACCTGGACCTTGTTGTTCATGCCAATAATCATCATGTCATCAACCTAAAGCAATAGAATAATAAAATCACCATTAGGAAATTTTTGCACAAAAACGCAATGGTCAGAAGTAGTCTTCCTATAGCCTTACTCTTCCGTAATAGACTCAAACTTCTTATACCACTACTGGGTGCCTGCTTCAAACCATAAAGACTTTTCTTAAGTTGACACACATAGTCCTCTTTTCCTTTCACCCTGAAACCCTCTGGCTGTTCCATATAAATCTCTTCCTCCAAATCACCAGGAAGAAAGGCAGTTTTCACATCCATCTGTTCGACCTCTAAGTCTAGGCTAGCGGCTAAGCTAAGAACCACACGAATGAATGACATCTTCACAACAGGAGAGAAAATCTCATCAAAGTCAACACCTTTTCTCTATTTGAATCCATTAACAACCAGTCTAGCTTTGTACCATGGTTGTGAAGTGTGGTCTTGTTGCTTCACCCTCTAAATCCACCTATTTGTCAAAGCTCTCTTACCCCTTATGCAACTTCACCAACTCAAAAATGTGATTGTCATGCAATGACTGTATCTCATCCTGCATAACATCAACCCACTCTGACTTATGTTCCTCTTCACCTGGACCTTGCTGTTCATGCCAATAATCATCATGTCATCAACATAAAGCAATAGAATAATAAAATTACCATCAGGAAATTTCTGCACAAAAACACAATGGTCAAAAGTAGTCTTCCTATAGCCTTGCTCTTCCATAATAGACTCAAACTTCTTATACCACTACCTGGGTGCCTGCTTCAAACCATGAAGACTTTTCTTAAGTCGACACATATAGTCCTCTTTTCCTTTCACCCTGAAACACTCTGGCTGTTCCATATAAATCTCTTCCTCCAAATCACCATGAAGGAAGGCAGTTTTCACATCCATCTGTTCAATCTCTAAGTCTAGGCTAGCGGCTAAGCTAAGAACCACACGAATGAATGACATCTTCACAACAGGAGAGAAAATCTCATCAAAGTCAACACCTTTTCTCTATTTGAATCCATTAACAACCAGTCTAGCTTTGTACCATGGTTGTGAAGTGTGGTCTTGTTGCTTCACCCTCTAAATCCACCTATTTGTCAAAGCTCTCTTACCCCTTATGCAACTTCACCAACTCAAAAGTGTGATTGTCATGCAATGACTGTATCTCATCCTGCAGAACATCAACCCACTGTGACTTATGTTCTTCTTCACCTAGACCTTGCTGTTCATGCCAATAATCATCATGTCATCAACATAAAGCAATAGAATAATAAAATCACCATCAGGAAATTTCTGCACAAAAACGCAATGGTCAGATGTAGTCTTCCTGTAGCCTTACTCTTCCATAATAGACTCAAATTTCTTATACCACTACCTGGGTGCCTGCTTCAAACCATAAAGACTTTCCTTAAGTCGACACACATAGTCCTTTTTTCCTTTCACCCTGAAACCATCTGGCTGTTCCATATAAATGGCCTCCTCTAAATCACCATGAAGGAAGGCAGTTTTCACATCCATCTGTTCAACCTCTAAGTCTAGGCTAGCAGCTAAGCCAAGAACCACACGAATGAATGACATCTTTACAACAAGAGAGAAAATCTCATCAAAGTCAATACCTTTTCTCTGTCTGAATCCATTGACAACCAATCTAGCTTTGTACCATGGTTTTGAAGTGTGTTCTTGTTGCTTCACCCTGTAAATCCACCTATTTGTCAAAGCTCTCTTACCCCTTAGGCGACTTCACTAACTTAAAAGTGAGATTGTCATGCAATGACTGTATCTCATCCTGCATAACATGAACCCACTCTGACTTATGTTCCTCTTCACCTGGACCTTACTGTTCATGCCAATAATCATCATGTCATCAACATAAAGCAATAGAATAATAAAATCACCATCAAGAAATTTATGCACAAAAACACAATGGTCAGAAGTAGTCTTTCTGTAGCCTTGCTCTTCCATAATAGACTCAAACTTCTTATTTCACTACCTAGGTTCCTGCTTCAAACCATAAAGACTTTTCTTAAGTCGACACACATAGTCCTCTTTTCCTTTCTCCCTGAAACCCTCTAGCTGTTCCATATAAATCTCCTCCTCCAAATCACCATGAAGGAAGGTAGTTTTCACATCCATCTGTTCAATCTCTAAGTCTAGGCTTGCGGCTAAGCCAAGAACCACATGAATGAATGACATCTTCACAATAGGAGAGAAAATCTCATCAAAGTCAATGCCTTTTCTCTGTCTGAATCCATTGACAACCAGTCTAGCTTTGTACCATGGTTGTGAAGTGTGTTCTTGTTGCTTCACCCTGTAAATCCACCTATTTGTCAAAGTGCTCTTACCCCTTAGGCAACTTCACCAACTCGAAAGTGTGATTGTCATGCAATGGCTGTATCTCATCCTGCATAGCATCAACCCACTCTGACTTATGTTCCTCTTTCAGGGCTTCTGCATAACACTCAGGCTCTCCCCCTTCAGTTAGTAACACGAACTCATCTATAGAATTTTGAGTGCAAGGATGTCGGTCTCTGGTAGACCTCCTGAGTGGAACATTTGGTTGTATCTCTGGTACTGACAACTAATCATGAGTGTCATCTTGTAAAGGAACATCAGTATCACCTGGACCTTGCTGGTCATTTTGAACATCATGTTCAACCTATGCTGGCAAATCTGTCAAACGAGCAGGATCGAAGTCAATCAAACCATCATTGTAGTGAGGCACTGCCTTTTCTGTCTTCTCAATATCATGTATGGTTTGGTCCTCCATAAATATAGCATCTTGGCTTCTCACTAGATTCTTCTCAACTGAATCATACAATCTATAGCCAAACTCATCAAGGCCGTAGCCTAGGAAGATACATTGTCGAGTTTTCACATCTAGCTTAGACCTCCCATCTTTGAGAATATGCACAAATGCCTTGCATCCAAAGATGCACAAATGATCATAAGAAACATCTCGGCCAGTCCAAACCCTGTCTGGTACATCAAACTGAAGAGGGACACATGGTGTGAGATTAAGAATGTGTACTGATGTACTCAAAGCCTCCCCCCAAAAGGAGTTTGGCAACTATGCTTGCGAAAGCAAACACCTTACTCTCTCAACTAGTGTTCTGCTCATCCTTTCAGCTAAAGCATTCAACTGAGGAGTCTTCGGAGGTGTCCTTTGATGACAAATTCCCTATTGCCTGCAATATTCTTCAAAAGGACCCCAATACTCTCCCCCATTATCTATTTTGATGCACCTTAGCTTCTTCTCAATTTGCTATCAGCTAAGGCCCGAAACTGCTTAAACAGATCCAATACCTGATCTTTTCTTTCCAAGGTATATACCCATGTTTCCTTGAATGATCATCTATGAAGGTCACAAAGTAAAGGCAGCCACCAAGTGTTCTAGTCTTCATAGGGCCACAAACATCTGAATGTACAAGATCAAGTATGCCTGGCTTTCTTGTGGAAGGGGAACTCTTGAAGGAGACTCTGTTTTGCTTCCCTGTCAAACAATGTGTTCACTTTTTCAATGATGCACTCTTCATCCTAGATAGAAGATTCTTCTTGGCCAGTATTGCCAAGCCTTCCTCACTCATGTGGGCAAGTCTCTTATGCCACCACTCTACTGACGACTCATCATCTATTGCATTAATAATGTCTTTGGAGAGTTTTGCCTGCAGCATGTACAAAGTAGAAAACTTTTGGGCCCGAGGAACAACCATAGCACCTCTTCTGAGCTTCCAATGACCATTACTAAAGGTGCTGCAATACCCATCATCATCAAGTTTACCTACAAAAATCAAGTTCAATCGGATGTCAGGAATATGCTTCATATCTCTAAGAACTAACCTCATGCCATTACTCATCTCCAAGCACACATCTCCAATACCAACGATTTTGGCCAAGCCATCATTGCCCAACTTCACTATCCTAAAGTCACCGGCTGTATAGGACTTGAAGAAATCCTGTCGAGATGTAGCATGAGTTGAGGCGCTAATATCAATCACCCAGCTGGTTTCATGGCATGCAAAATTAATGACATCATCATCGTAAATAGTGAAGAAGTCTCCAGAAGTAGTGGTGGCAACTCGATCATCATTCTTGCCATTGTCGTTCTTTATCTCCTTCCCTTTCTCTTTGTTCTCTCTCTTCAATTTTCTGCAATGCTTCATGATGTGCCCTTTCTTGACACAGTGATGACACTCAACATTAGCAAACCGATTTGACTTGTTTTTGTATTTATCTCTATTCTTTGGACCTCCGCTCTTACTCTTCCCCCTTCTTTCTATAACCAAAACTTCTGACTATGAAGAGGATCGCTGTGATTTTTTTCTCGTCTCTTCATTCAATACCCTACTTTTAGCCAAATCCATATTGATTACACAATTTGGAGCTAAGTTAAATAATGACATTCTAAATGTCTCCCAAGAGTCCGATAATGTACCAAGTAAACACAACCCTTAAACCTCATCATCAAACTTGATACCCATCCCCGCCAGCTAATTAATAATTCATTGGAAAGTGTTCAAGTGATCTGTTAAGGGAGTTCCATCTTGGTATCTCAAATACATCAATTGCTTCATATGAAACATTTTATTATTTCCGGTCTTACGGGCATACAACTCCTCAAGTTTTTTCCAAAGTGTGCGTGCATGTGTCTCACCATCAATATGATTCAAAACATTATCATCTACTCACTGCCTAAGATATCCACAGACTTGTCTATGCATCAAAGTCCATTCTTCATCAGATTTACTATCTGGCTTTTCAGCAACAAACACAGGTAAATGAAATTGCTTCACATAAAGTAGGTCTTCCATTTTTATGATAATTTGAACCATTCAAAGACACCATTCTACTTAGATTACCCTTCATAATTCAACACAAGATATTTAACAAAAAAACAACCACTTATGGGCGCTCGATTGCACCTCGCTCTGATACCACTTTGTTGGGAGAAACAATAATACACAAACTCTCTCTTTCTGTGAATCTGTAGGAAACTATAAAATAAAGCAATATATATGCCAAAAATATATATCCAAACACCGAAAGCACAAGACACACGATTTTTACGTGGAAAACCTTCCTGGTGTGAGAAGGAAAAACCATGGGACTGTAGTCCACTCAAACAATTCTACTATTAACAATAACAGGAATACATGAGTCTTCTCTACTCTCAACTAGAGGCATACAATCTGCAACTATCTTCAAGAAATACAATTACTTGGCACAAATCAACTTCTACAAGAAATAAAGAAAGATCTCACCCAAACAGAGGCTACTGTTTTCAGGCTCAAAAACTAATACAGAATGCTCAAAATCCAATCTTCACTGTTCACAACGAAGAGTCATAGTAATGAACATCCCTGCAAAATTTCAGTTTAATCAAACCAGAAACACTTGTTGAATGAAGCTATTGATCAAGTCTTGACGAAATTTCCAGAAACTGGTTTTTGGACCTCTTTTCTTCTATTTCTCTGGCGGCGGCTTGTATCTTTTTCTTTTCTTATTATACTCTCTTTGCAACAACAAAGGATATTAGGTTTAGCAAACACTATCCCAAATGGGTCTCTTCATATGGATTTAATAAAAAACACACATAGGTGATAAGTGCCAAATATTGCATATTTAGACCCCTTTATTTACATTAGTTAATCCTTTAGTTGTGTCGTTATTTAATATTTTGTGTTAGTTTTGTGTTTTTAGTGTTTTGTAGGTCATTGAAGAAAAACTGCAGCTTTAAAGGGAAAAATGCGAAGTTTGGAAGAAAGCATACTTTGAGAAGACCTAGATTGTGTGGTTAAGTCTAACCAAATCTAAGGAAAGGTTAAATCAGATTAAAGTTCAGATTGGATAAGATTTCGGATCGGATTCAAATTCAGATTCTGCACACGTCTTAGTATTTTGACCATAACTCTCCGCTCAAATATCGGATTGAAGTGATTCAAACGGCATTGGAAAGCTAGCTCAAAATAATACAATTTGTTGTGAAATAGGATTTTCGTAATTCGTACAGTTACTATGTCAAAATCGCCCCGCAATTAAAGGACACAAATCTGGACGAATCCTATTCCGATTTCAGACTTCTATTTTGACTGGGAGACAGACCTCCGAATTATCTAGGTTTACTTGGGCTTCTAGGACTTCCCTAAGCCTATAAATAGACTTCTTTGCATTCAAGAAAAGATACACAATCCCAGAGAGCAAAATTCTTTTGTTTAGTTTTTCTTTAGGTTTAGGTTTAGGTTTAGATTTTATTTTTATGTGGAGCTAAATTCCCAACTAAGGTTGGGGATGAAGCCTCACCGATGAAGAACATCAATACTTTTATGTAAGTTTTTATTATTCTGATTTTATTGGGTTTTATATTTCAATTGTTTTACTTCTAATCAATTGTGTGGAGTAATTCTTGGATATCTCTTGTGATTCAAGGATACATGTGATGATTTGAGATAATTTCATATGATTGATTGCTTGGCTTTTAACTCATAAAAATTGGATATCCCTTGTGATTTGTTCTACGGATACATCTGGTGTTTCAATTGAATTTGGATTCCTTTTGTGATTTGGTCAATGAATGGATACATGGGATGGTTTTGATTAATTCTTTGAAGCATAGTAAAACATATCTATGATTTAATTTGTGAGAACTTCGGATTAATATTGATGAACATAAAGTATGTTGTTATGATTTGGTGAGTGTGAATTCCCAAACCTTAGTACCTTTATCCTTAGATTTACTTATTTTATTTAGTTTATGTTTATCCTTTAATTTTCAAAACTCAAAAATCAAAACCCTTTTGGAACTAGATTAGGATTTAATTAGTTTAGATATAAATTGCTCTTTCAAAAATACAATTCTCTGTGGGATCGACCTCGCACTTGCAATCCATTAAATTACAATCGATTCGTGCACTTGCGAGTTAAATAAATTTGCACAACAATAGGCTACACAAGTTGGGCCATCCTCCACTTAAGAGGGAAACCCAACCCAACAGAATATGTATAAATAGTGGGTGTCTAATCTACCCTATGGTAAACAAGCATATAACTTTTCATTCTTTGAAGATACTTTAGTATATGCTTTACTACTACCCAATGAAGTTATCTAGGGTTTTACTAATACTTGCTAACATGACAAATGCAACACACATATATATATATATATATATATATATATATATATATATATATATGTTCTTTGATAGTTATCCCGCTATCCTAAATCACCCTTGTAATCTATTTTACTTTATTGCAAGTTTATATTGTATTTAACTATCTTGTGAGTTCAAATAGTCAGCCTATCTATTTGTAAGTGTTTTCATTTAATTAATTCTCATGTTTATTTACGAGTACACTATCTTCTCTTCAACTCTTCAAGCCTCCAAGAAGATATTTTCTGTCTAAAACTAAGCACACCTCTCTTCAAGGCTTAGAGACCTATTTATAGGGTGTAAAACAAACCCTGGAAGCCCTAGTAATCCCAGAAGAACGGTAATTCAGTCTCTCGGTCAGATTAGGAGACCTAAAACAGCTTTCCTTATGAATTTGAGCATCTTCTGGACTTTTCAACACAAGTGTGCTCATGCCCACCTGTGGTGCGCTCAAGCCCACTTATGCACGTGGGTTGATTTGTGCTCTGTCCCACTTTTTCAGCATCAACATCATAAAAAAATCATGTTTTAAGCCCGAATTCAATGGAAATAGAGTATTTTTTTAAGAACCTGAAAACAACACAAAATCAAAAAGATAACAACACTAAGGAATTAAATATGCGAGTTAAGGGGCTTGAATGTGCAGCATTTGGCGCTTATCGTTTACTTCTGCATATAAACAAGAGCTCATTCCATACTCGACTTTGAGGTTTACATACTAAGTCTTAGACTTACGCAGTATTTGTGGCTTGTCAGATTATCTATTTTAAGAGAACTTTTAAAGGGAAGAAGCGATACCAAGTTTGATCAGAATAACTATATTTCGATTAGTAGCTCTTAGTATATAATTAATGGTAATACATGCATACCTTGTGATTTTTAGACATTCTTAGATCTATCATTTCCACCTTCCGTTTTATTTACTCTGAGTATGCTTGACAGGCAATCCCTTTAGTTAGTTACGAGTTAACTAAATTGGAGGAATTATAAGTAACTCTACCAAAATGGTCAATGCTAGTTTTGGGGGTGCTACAAAGGTATAGTGCAATAGTACATATATTGGAGAATTAGGCTTAGGATAAAACCTAGATGCCCGCTAGACGAGGTACACACATAAGGCTAGGGAAAATTCCCTAGCCCTATGTGTTGGGTTCATTGGGAAAGGACTTGGAATAAAATTCAAGCCCATGCGTTGAGGCAAGGGAAGAAGAGGCTAGAGTTTTTCCTTAGCCCTTGTTGTCCCCCCTAGTCCTAGTATGACTAGGATTAGTTTTTCCTAGTTCTAATTAAATTAGACCTACCACTTGTTCCACATTTGTTATTTCTCAAAATCTGCTAGCCTGCTAAGCCTATAAATAGAGACAAGCCTAAGCTCTCAAATCACTTATCAAGTTCTATTGATAATTAATAGTTCTTGTGTTAACTTACGAAGAACAATAGTTAAAGATTTGAAGAGCCAAGTAAGAGCCCACATTCTTTTGGTTATTGTTAGTCATTGGTGAGAAGATCTAGAGGTCTTACTATCAGTGAGGTCTGTCGTGTTCTTGGAGAAGAATAAGCAAAAAGAATTTGCCAAAACCCAAGTGTGGCTGTAGATTTCCAGGTAAGTGTTCTTCATTCTTGCAATTTAATTTTTAAATAGCAACCATTCGTCACATGTTCTTCTTAAAGTTGTTTTTGGGCATGAGAATTTGAATTTTTCGCTATGCAATGTTTATTTTGCATTCCTATTCCTAGCAATTGAAAACAAGAACAAAAACCCTATGAAAACCATCTTTTTCACACCAAACACTTCGGAGATGAAAAGATACACAAATATGGCTTTAAACACTGAATAAGGCATATTTCTAAAGCCTATTACTAAGGATCAAGCAATGGTAAGATCGGATAAAAAGGATGTTTGGCTTATCCCACATTGCATATATAGATGTGAGTCTCACACTATTTAGCATAGATTGAGATTTCCTATAATTCCCTTGAAATTTGAGATTTTAAAATTCATAAATCTCAGCCATTCATCTCATCTAAGTGTCTAAAATACGCCATGTTTCTACATTTAATGAGGAAACATGGCTTATTAAATTCCTTGAGGATAGCTTCCTCATTAAATGCTAAAACATAACTTATTTTAGACACTTAGATGAGATGAACGGCTGAGATTTATAAATTTGAGAATCTTAAATTTAAAGGAGATTCTAGGGGATCTCAATCCATTTAGTATGCAAGACTCCTAAAGGGGATTGCTTCCCTTTAGGCATGGCATTCCTCTTTACAAGGAGCAGTGTCCTAAATAAATTGGAAGAGCAGATATAGGTGCTTACACACCTATTTTTAGTTAATCAAGCATTTGGATTTTGAGTCTTATGTCCTATAAGCATTCCACATATTTCTACAATGAATTGATACTGCCTTTTTCTATAAAGACTCAACACACACACACACACACACACACACACACACACATATATATATATATATATATAATGTTGACCTCGAGCTTCTTGATGAATTAGATCTGAAAAGTCTCTTCATCTTTCTATGTTCCTAATTACATGTATCCTTCATCCAAATCTTCTATTATTATCTTCTACTCATTACTATGTTTTCTCTGTTTGTCTGCAGGATTTGCACACCTACCCTCTTATGCCCTACCGCTCATGCCTCTCCTCTGGAATTATGGTTTGGCTCCTCGGGATTTACTGTTCAGGTGGTATTTCTACAACATACGCTAAGACGAACACAAAAATGAACAAAATAGATAGTAGCAGATTTAAATAAATCACACAAATAACTAGTCACTTAAGCAGATGAACAATGGCTCTAATACCAAAAGGGAAGACAAAAGTAGAGAATTGTTACTTGAAAGAAACGAGGATCGCAGGCTGGCTAGGCTCGAGCGCAGGCATGCAAGGGGGTCTTCGCAGCTCCAGACCTGTGTGAGAGAAACTAAAAAAAAAATCACAAAAACCAAAATTAAAAATTAGGAGGCAAAAACAAAGTAAAGTAAAAAAAATTAAAAATTAAAAATAAAATTAAGCTAATATTAATCCTTAAAATTTAATAACTAAACCGTTAAGTAATCCCCAGCAATGGCACCAAAAATTGATGTGCATCATCAGAAACACTGAGATTGAGAGAGCCCTCCTCGACTTAGGAGCTGGTGTGAATCTGCTTCCTTACTCGGTATATCAGCAACTTGGCTTAGGGGAACTAAAACCTACAAGTACTGTCTTGCAATTGGCTGACCGATCTATCAAGAAACCCCGAGGGATTGTGGAAGATGTCATCATCAAGGTGGACAAGTTCTACTATATAGTTCAGTTCATAGTTCTTGATACAGAACCTGTCCCGAATCCAGAGAAACAAATTCCTATCATCCTCGAGCAACCTTTCCTAGCCACAGCCAATGCATGCATCAATTGTCGGATGGGAGTAGTGAAAATCTCCTTTGGAAATGAGAAGATCAGACTGAACATCTTCAATGCCTTTCAAAATGCACCCGATCAGAATACATGTTTCTTCTTGGATGACATTGGAGAAGCTGTTGAAGACCCACCTCCTGATCCTCTATCTGAAGCCCCATCATGGAGAAACCCACCAAAGCCTATGCCTCTCACTTCAAGTACTGTTGTGTCAAATACTACCTAAATTAATAGATAATATGTTGTACGTTTTACTCACAAGTGCACAAGATCAAACGATAGTATAGTGCATCAAGTACGAGATCGATCCTACGAGGATTGTTGATTTTATTCAGAATTGATTAAAAAAATCAAGTTGTCACTAAATTGATACTATGAAAAAGAAATAAAAAGATATAAAGATAAAATAAAGGTAGGGCTCCGATATCCACCACTAATCATGCTCAAATAATATAAAAATATGCCAATGATCCAATCATATTATGAATACCTAATGTTTGCCAACCTAAGAGTATGGGTGTATACTCCTTAAGCTATTGATTTCCCTAAACAACGAGTGTATACTCTAACTCTTTTCTTTCCCAAAGGATTTAGCATGGGTGTATACTAAGTTGTTCTTTAAGAAAGCATAAATCTATGGAAATCGACAAACACACAGAACCTAGGGCATGGGTGTATACTCCCGGTTTTCCATGTTGATTAACCCAAGAATCCGGTGTGGATTTCTTTTGTTACCCTTATTAAACCCAGGACTCGGTCATCCAAATTGATTTAATTAACTAGTCCATACCACATGCATATAATGGCCAATCACATACATATGAGGAATTCAAGAAAGCAGGAATTAATCAAGTGAAGCAACACAATATGCTTATCACAAAGGCACCAATATTGAAATATTAAATAAATATAATTAGGGCTTCAATCTAGCCCTCCTTAAAAGTTAGTTACACATAATTAAAATAAATCTAAAAAGAAAAGGGAAAGAAAGAACCAAAAACCGCTCCTAGAAGTAGCCTCCAATTCCTCTCCCTAGAGCTGTGTCTATTCCAGAATGATTATTCTCAGGGTTTAGAGGTCTATTTATAGGCTTTTGGAAGTCCTTGACACACTAGTAATCCAAGAAAATTCGTAGGGTTTAGTCCTATTACAAGTGGGACTTGGAAAACCCTAATATGGAAGGAAAGGGAGTCTGGCCGCAGCTCATTGTTCTCCAGCGCATGGGTGCGATCGATCACAGCCCGTATGTGCTCGATCGCAGTGCGCTCAATCACAGGTCTCCTGCGATCAATTGCATTACCAGAAACTCTAACTTTTCCCAAATTCTCTCTTTGAGCCCAAATCTTCCAGATTTACTTCCTTCTCTTCCAAAAGCCTACAAAAGCATCGAAAACACATAAAAGAACTAAAATAGCATAAATTAACAACACTTAAGGAATTAACACATATAAGTTTAAGAGCTAAAATATGAATATTTTGGCACTTAACACACCCCCAAACTTACTTATTGCTAGTCCCTTAGCAATACAAAACTAAAAAAAAAAAATGAAAAATAGAAAACAAAGATAAATCCATCTTTCGTGGGATATACAATTGCATTTAACACATGCAACAAGCCTTTTAAACCCCTAGGAATTCCCTAGATGATGAGTGAAGTCTCATGAGGGTTTTCCAAAAATGTTACCCATAAACATTATGCAAAGTTCATGTTATTCAAAAATTCAAGTGTCGCTCAAAACCATGATTCTCATTCATTAGCAAGCTTAAAAAGATAAACTTCAACTTCACAATGATTTGGAATTTTAAAGTCTAATTACTTTCAAAAGACAGGGTAAGGCATCACAAGTTCGAAACAGTGTAAAATGAACTAGCACATAAATATGAAGCTTCTAATTATTTCCAATGTGCAATGTCTCAATATCTCAAAGTTCACTGAAATCCTCATTAGAATGAATAACTATGGCATAACTTTTCCTTTCCTTTCTCCTTTTTTTTTTTTTTTTTTTTTTTAGTCAGGCTGTACAGTGTTTGATTCCCTTAAGCTTTCTAACTGATCCATGTAGCGAGTATTCAGTCAATGACTCTCAAACCAGATGGTTTTAGGGCACTAGATGTAAAACACACCTAAGGACTTACTAACACAAGTAAAAAAGGCTACGAAACCAAACTAACCATGACATTAAACAAATCAAAATTCTTCACCTTTTGACGTGAACACTCAATACTTTGAGGCAAGAGGTCCAGTTAATTAGTGAAAAGCTTATCAATGATCATCATTTTTTTCTTCTTTTTATTTTTTATTTTTATTTTTTACTCTTTTTCTCTTTTTATATATATAAATATGCCAAAGTATCCATCTAATAAGTCATCTAGTTTCACCCAAGACATAGAAACACACACATCAGACTTTCATGTCATACCCCACAAATTATGTGCTGATGTGCTTGTGTAGATCTGATCAAACATATGAATTCTCAACTGCCAAAAGCAAGTAACCAAATTGAAAGAATCATATCATCAGATCATATGTTCAAAATTTTAAGCTCATCGATGAGAATCAAATCACAATTTTTAAGATCAACCAAAATTTTAAGACAACATGAACATGCATATATTTATATATATTTTTGGTTTTTCAAAAATGGGTCAAAGTGTGTGTAAGGTGTCTCCCATACACCCAAACTTAAATTACACATTGGCCCCAATGTGTGTATAACATGGAAAGATCTTACCCAAGAGATGGATGACATGTTTGACATGGCATGGCTCATAGCTCACCCCCAAACTTGAATTAAAGCACACTTGTTCCTGAAAATTAAAACACTAAAGTAACAAAGGGAAACAAAATGAAACTAAACAAAATAAAATAAAATAATCAACAGAAAAATAAAACAAACAGGAAATAAAAAGGATATGCTATGGGGCGCCTCCCATGAGCGCTAAGTTTAACAAGTCTTCAGCCAGACTGTGGCACTTTAAACTTAAAGCACCAGTCTTTCCTTCTCTTGCACCAAAGGGAATGAATTCTTCCTATTGGAAGATGCTTCCGAATGTCTATAGATAGGGGAGGACCACTTCGAGTTTTTTCAAACAGTTTCTCATTCGGTGGGGAATCTATTAAGTGCTAAAATATTCATATTTTCAGCCCTTAACTTGCATGTATTAATCCTTTTGTTTTAGTTAATTAGGTCATTTTAATTCTTTTTTGTGTTTTCCCTACTTTGGTAGGCTTTTGGAAGAAAATGAAGGAAATCTGGAAGATTTGGGCTCAAAGAGTGAAGAAGGGAAAAATGGGAGCCTCCTAACACTGCGATCAATCACAAGTTCCCTGCGATCGAGTGCAGTACCAGAGAAGACATAGCATGAAGCAGGCCATGAGCGATCGAGCACATAACAAAAGACAATCGATCGCAGACCTGTGATCGAGCGCACACGGGTTGCGATCAATCACACCTGTGCGCAGGAGACATATCAAGTGGCAGCCAGAGTGTCTTTCTTTCCATATTAGGGTTTTCCAACTCCCAATTGTAATAGGGTTTGAAACCCTACGAAATTCCTAGGTTTACTAGTTTGCCAAGGACTTCTAAAGCCTATAAATAGACCCTTAAGCCTCTAGAATAGGTATGCTTTGTAAGGAGAAGAATTGGAGCTCTTCAAGTTCAAGTCTCGGGTTTATTCTTTTCTTTTCTTTTCCTTATTTTATGAAGATGTTTAACATTAATTCTATGTGTAGCTAATTTATTTAGTAGGGATAGATTGAAGCCCTAGTTATGTTTTGTTAATATTCAATATTGGCGCCTTTGTGATGATCTTGTTATGATATCTAACTTGATTAATACCTAGTTTTATGAATTCCTCATATTTGTGTGCCTGATCAACATGTGGATATGGTATGGACTAGTTAGTTAAATCAATTTGGATGGCCGAGTCATGGGTTTAACATAAGTAACAAAAGAATCCACACCGCGATTCTTGGGTTAGTCAACATGGGCAACCGAGAGTAGACACCATGCCCTAGGCCTCATGTGTTTGTCGATTTCCATGGTTTTATGCTTTCTTAGCGAACAACTTAGTAGACACCCATGCTAAATCCTTTAAGAAAGAAAATAATTAGAGTAGACACCCATGCCTAATTTGTTGCTTAGGGAAATCAACAGCTTAAGGAGTAGACGCCAATGCCCTTAAGTTGACAAACATTAGATATTCATAATATGATCAAAACATTGGCATATTGATATATTAGCTAATTATAATTAGTGGTGGATATCAAAGCCCTACCTTTTTATCAATATCAATCTAAATCCAATCTTTTGTTTTATTTTACTTTGGAAATTTAATTTAGACAAAAATTTAGCAGTCCTCATGGGAATGATCCCATATTTGCACACTATGCTACTATGTTGATGTCGTGCACTTGCGGGTAAAATGAACAATTATTTACCTATTAATTTAAGTAGATATTTGGAACAACATAATCATGAATTGGAATAAAGTAGGAAGAAAACTCATGGAGCTTCTCTATCTGGATGTCCACAATTTGCTCATGTGGTAGCTCTAACAGACTTCTTTCTTGGCCCCTTGGTGTTTTAGGAATAAGAGCTAATGGTGAAAAAATCTTAGTGGTTTCTTCTCTTTCCTGATGTGGCTCCTGTGGAACTTCGATTTGCTCCTCCTTCCCCTCCTCCACATGATTTTCAACCACCTCTTCACTCCTCAATGTGACAGCTTGCTCGTGATAGGTTCACTCTTCCTCCATGTATAGTCCATTAGGATTTGCCATGAATTGACCTTAACACTCTTCTTCTTTGAGGATATCTGATATTTGCTTGAAGTGATCCTCTATCTTGGCCATGGTGGATTGCAACCGTTGATTACAGGCCTTATTATGGCTAAGAAAAGCTGACACTATTTCTTCTAAGGTAGGCCTTTTTGGAGGAGGTGGTTCTTCTTGGTATTGCTGTTGCTCTTGGTATTGTTGAGGCCAATCAATGGGAGAAGATTGATCATAAAACTGTGGTGATGGCTCCTCTTCATGATAGCAAATACTCTCTTCCTCCATATAATGTCCATGAAGAGCTGTAACTAACTGACTTTGGGGCTCTTCCTTTTTGAGAAAATCTGTTCTTTGGGTACAGTGGGCCTCCCTCCTTTTAACTGATTTCAAATGAGAGTTCTTTATCTCCTCAGTTGCTGAACTGATCATAGCTAATGTTTTCTCAGAAAACTCAAGAGGAGGTGGTTCGGCCTGATATTGCTGTTGTGGAGTTGATTAAGAGGAATATGCATGATCATAGAATTGCTGATATGAGTGATGTTGCAGTCCATGAGATTGTGGAGCATGAATTCTGAGAGATTGAGCTTGCCATGAGAGATTGGATTGTTGGCTCCATGATGGGTAACAGGAATCAAAATAGTGGTCATTCCCCGGTCTAGAGAACAATGTGTTCATGTGCCCATAAAATTTGTTAGAAATTTGTCTCATTGTAGGACATCCTCTAACATGGTGATAAGGGTCATGGCAACATGAACATGGTAGCCTCCAATTCCTCTCCCTAGAGTTGTGTCTATTCCAGGATGATTATTCTCAGGGTTCAGAGGTCTATTTATGGGCTTTTAGAAGTCCTTGACACACTAATAAACCTAGAAAATTCCTAGGGTTTAGTCCTATTACAAGTGAGACTTGGAAAACCATAATATGGAAGGAAATGGAGTCTGGCCACAGCTCATTGTTCTCCAGCGAACGGGTGCGATCGATCTCAGCCCATGTGTGCTCGATCACAGGTCTCCTGCTATCGATCGCACTACCAGAAACTCAAACTTTTCCCAAATTCTCTCTTGAGCCCAAATCTTCCAAATTTACTTCCTTCTCTTCCAAAAGCCAACAAAAGCATAGAAAACACATAAAAGAACTAAAATAGGATAAATTAACAACACTTAAGGAATTAACACATATAAGTTTAAGAGCTAAAATATGAATATTTTGGCACTTAACAAGTACTCCACCACCTGATAACAACCCCACTGGGGACATATTTCATGTAGAAGTTACTGAAGTGGACTTTAAGGTGGACAATTTTTTCGCAAGTTCCCTGCCTGCCCTGGGTTTTGAGAACCCCCATAGAGACAAATGGTTGATCATGAAACCAGTTCGGGACAAACCGCTTGAGTATCGGTATGGGGAGCATCAAGACATTTCAACTGAGAAAAGTAATTTCGGGATGATAAGAGGAATCCTCTTCCTCGTGGAGCACTACATGATCATAAAGAAGAAGGGATGAAAGAGCTTGATTGGACTTCTGAAGGATCGGGGTAAGATCCTTTGGAACTCGGACTTAAATTTGAGAAATACCTCATAGGATTAAGCGCAAGCCCTGTGTGCTCGACTCCTCACTCCACCAGGGTACATGATCTCCATCCAGGTTACTTTATCCATTGTTGTTTCATTCTTTGATTATATTTTTACAACAATGTGTGCGCTTGATTGGTATTTGGTTGGGGTATCACTCTATTTGGTTGGGGGTATGATATACCCACATCTGCTCATTCAGGTACTCCTATCTTCTTACTCTGGTTTTTCAGTTCTATATATACATTGGGGACAATGTATGATTCAAGTTTCGGGGTATGGAAAAACAAAACACTGTCCAAATTTTGTTGTTATTCTTAAGCATATGGTTGAGCTTTGATTTTGGCTTGAATTTCATTAGTAGGCTTAAAGTCATGAACACTTGATCATTTGACTTAGGAATTTTGAGTCTTGTTACTTACTTTTGGCAACATGAGATGCTTCTTGTTTCAATTTAAGTTTATCTTGAGCACACTAGCACATGTTTTTGGGGTATGAAATTTGAGACCAATTATGTTTGTTTTTAATGTCTTGAAGTCTATTGGGTGACATATTGGATGAATAACCTTGGCATGTTATTATAAAAATAAAAAAAAATAAAAAATAAAAAATCAAGTTGAATTTTTCACTGAGTAACCGGACCTCTTGCCTTATTAAGCAATGAGTGTTTGCGTCAACGAGTGAGAAGTTTGGTTGGTTAATAAAATGGCTAGCTTAGTTTTGTAGTCTTTTTGACTCGAGTTAGTAAGTCCTTAGGGCTGTCTTTACACCTAATGCCCCAAAACTATTTGGTTTGGGAGTGATTGGCTTAACACTCGATATATGGGTCAATTAGAAAGCTTAAGGGAGCTAAGCATTGCAAAGTTGCAGAAAAAGAAAGAAAAAAAAAGTGTATGCCATGGTTGTTTCATCCGATAGAAATCTAATAAATTATGAGATGTTGGTTCAGTTATATTGGAATTATTTTGAAGCCTCACGATTGTGTGTTAGTTCACTTTGCACAAATTGAAACTTGATGTATCTCAATCTGCCATTGGTAAGTGATTTGAGTTGTGAATTCTTTG
Organism: Corylus avellana; assembly: GCF_901000735.1. NCBI lineage: Eukaryota > Viridiplantae > Streptophyta > Magnoliopsida > Fagales > Betulaceae > Corylus > Corylus avellana. The sequence goes on along the minus strand of NC_081541.1, from coordinate 20,312,989 downwards.
AAATTTTGAAGATGGAGCTTATAATTTTAAGCTTGCTAATGAAAGAGAACCATTAATTTTTGTGATGCTTTATTCTTTTGAATGACATAATGATGACAGTGTTTGTGGGTATCATTCCTGGAAAACCCTCATGAGACTTCACTCATCCTCTAGGGAATGCTTGTTACATAACTTTCTGCTCAAATATTGAATTGAGGTGATTCTAGTAGCATTGCAAAGCTAACTCAAAGTACTACAAATCATTCTGAAGTAGGATTTTCCTAATTCGAATGTTTGCTATGCCAAAATCATCCCGCAATAAAAGAACGCAAATCTAGACAAATCCTATTCTGATTTGTACTAGGATTGCTTCCTAATTTGACTAGGAGAGTGAACTATGATTTTTATGGGTTTCCTAGGGCTTCTAGGACTTGTTTGCTCCCTATAAATAGGCCTTAAACTTTAAGAGAAAGGTGTGCTTAGTTTTAGATACAAAAATCTTCTTGGAGGCTTGACAAGTTGAAGAGGAGATAATCAATAGCAGGAGGCCATCCCAGCACCACGATGAGTGGCTAAACCCCTCTGTGGAGTGTTGATGTAACCCTATCCAAGCACAATGGTTGATTATATTCAATTTCTAGATTTTCAGTTTATATATGTTGATTGTATAACTATGAGAATTGCTACCTTTTGATTATGTTCTTAATTATTAAATGCAATTGTTCTTAAATTCGAAAATCAATATTTGTGAAATTCTTCTCTTGTCCTAGAAAGTCTTTTACTTTTATTGAGCTCAAATCATTCTTTTTTTTCTGTGATTATAAGGATGATGGTTATACAATGGGTTTAATTGACATATGATCAATAGGATTTGATACGCCATGCCTAGGGAAGACGGATTGTACTACACCCTAGTTTAATGTAATTTAGGTAGACAGTCCATGCTAACTAAAGATGAGTTACACTTATTCATTGATTGTATGTATCTTGTTAAAGAATTAGATGATTTATACCTAGGGAAGACGGGTCATACCGCATCTTAGTGGTTAGATGGACGATCCGTGCCAACCAAAGATAGATTGTGCTTATTCTTTAATAAGATAGATGCTTGTTTTTTTATAACATGCATAGAATAAATTTCTTGGATTGATTCTAATTAGCCATTGTTGTGTGGATAGAGGTGAAGTCAATACCCTACACTCACTCTTATATTTAATTCTCTTTTAATTTCATACACTTTAATTACGCAACCAAAATCAATCATCTTTCATTAAGGGGTTAAATACCTCAGACCCCCCTGGGGTTTCACAACTTTATTTTTTTTCCCCTGGGCTTTCATTTTTATCACAGGAGGTCTCTGTGGTTTTGATAATAGACCAAGTTAGTCCTCCGTCAGTTGACCTTTAGTTGACTTAACGGAATTCCACATGGACCAATTAAATCTTGACACGTGTACTTAATTTTTTTTTTTTAATAAAAAAAAATGTATTTTCTAAAAAAAAAAAGAAAAGAAAAAAGATTTGTTGGGGTGGCTGGGGTGGCCTTCGCCACCCCAATCTTTTTATTTTTTATTTTTTTTCCTTAGAAAATACATTTTTTTTTTTAAAAAAAAAAAAATTAAGTAGGTGCCACGTGTCAATATTTGATTGATCCATGTGGAATTTCGTTAAGTCAACTAACGGTCAACTGACGGAGGACTAACTTGGTCTATTATCAAAACCACAAGGATCTCCTGTGATAAAAATGAAACCCCAGAGTGGAAAAAATAAAGTTGTAAAACCCCAAGGACTAATTTAGTATTTAACCCTTAATTAAGTTAATGTTAATTCTCATAAATTTGATAACTAAACCCCTACAGTCCTTGGGGTTTAACACCCTCAATATAGCCCTATCCTACGGAATTCGTCTTATTGCGAGTGATTATTTTTATTATTGATGTGGTCATTTTGTATACAAAAATATATCAATAATAATAAACCACTCGCAATAGGACGAATCCTGTAGGATAGGGCTATATTAAGGGTGTCGAACCTCAAAGACTGCAGGAATTTTGTTAACAAATTCGAAAGATCAAAATTAACTTAATTAAAAAGATGATAGATTTGGGTTGTAACTAAAGTGCATGAAATTAAAAGAGAATTAAATATAAGAGAGAGTGTAGGGTATTGACTTCACCTATATCCGCACAACAATGGTTAATCAGATTTAATCGAGAAATTCATTCTATGCATGTTATAAATAAACAAGAAACTACCTTATTAAAGAATAACTATAATCCATCTTCGTTTGGCATGAATCGTCCACTCAACCACTGAGATGTGGTACGACCCATCTTCCCTAGGTATGAATTATCAAATTCTATAACATGATACATACAATCAATGAATAAGTGTAACCCATCTTCATTTGGCACGGACTGTCTACCTAAATTACACTAAACTAGGGTGTAGTACAATCCGTCTTCCCTAGGCATGGCCTATCAAATCATATTGATCATATGTCTATTAAACCCATTGTATAACCATTATCCTCATAATCACCGAAAACAAGAAGGATTTGAGTTCAATAAAAGTAAAAGACTTTCTAAGACAAGAGAAGAATTTCACAAATATTGATTTTGAAATTAAGAACAATTGCATTTAATATTTAAGAACTACATCAATATATAGCAATTCTCATAGTTATACAATCAACATGCATAAATTGAAAACCTAGAAATTAAATACAATCAAACGATTGTGCTTGGATAGGGTTATATCAACACCCCATGAAGGGGTTTAGCCTCTCATGACTCCTTGAAGCTCCAATGATTATTTGGTGAATTTTTGCTCTAGAAGCGGTGTATCAATGTTTAGAGGCCTATTTATAGGGAGCAAAAAAGTCCTAGAACCCTAGGAAAGCCAGAAAAATCGTAATTCAATCTCCTAGTCAAATTAGGAAGCAATCACAGTAAAATCGGATTAGGATTCGTCCAGATTTGTGTTCTTTTAATGTTGAATGATTTTGGCATATCAAACTTCCAAATTAGGAAAATTCTATTTCACAATGAGTTGTAGTATTTTGAGTTAGCTTTCTACTGCCTCTAGATTCATCTCAATCCAATACTTGAGCAGAACGTTATGGTCAAAATACTGAGACATATGTAGAATCCAAATTTGAATCCAATTAGAGAAATTCCGATTTAATTATTTCGTTTATTTGATTAAACTTAACCACATCATATAGGTCCTCTATTATGATTGGTTAAGCTTAATCATATCTTCTAGGTCTTCTAAAAGTGTGCTTTTAAGCCAAAAATCAATGGAATTAATTGCATCTTTATTTAAAACCTGAAGACAATAAAACAATATAAAATCAAATAAATAACAATGCAAATGAATTAACATATACGAGTTAAGGGGCTTGAATGTGCAACATTCAGCGCTTATTACACCCCCAAACTTACATATTGCTAGTCCCTTAGCAATACAAAACGGAAAACAAACTGAAAAACAAAAGGATAAATCCATCTTTCATGGGATGTACGATTGCATTTAGCGTATGCAACAAGCCTTTTAAACCCTTAGGCATTCCCAAGAGAACAAGTGAAGTCTCGTGAGGGTTTTCTAGGAATGATACCCACAAACATTATCATCAAAATAGCTGTCGTTCCCCGGTCTCGAGAACGATGTGTTCATATGCCCAAAAAAATCATTAGAAATTTGTCTTATTGAAGGACATTCTCTAACATGGTGATAAGGATCATGGCAAAATGAACATGGTCCATGGGGTGTTGGAATGCCTCCCCACATGTGTGAAAACAGAAATAAAAGAACAAAAAGAAGTTAAAAATTAAAAGGGGAATAAAAACAAAATTAAAAATAAAACTTATGAAGATGCAGACTCGAATAACCCTACATGAAACGAAAAGAAAAAAATCAGATCTATAATTAAAACAGTTTCGGCGCTGCTGTCCAAATGTACGATCGATCGCACTTGCTAGTTCGCTCAAACGTCCTGGAATGGGCGCTCAAGCGCACCTCTGGAGGCAGAACAGGAATTGCGGAAGACTAGAAGAAAAGAAAAAAATAAATAAACAAAAATAAACTAAGGGAAAAAAAATTTCAAACAAAATCAAACAATCCCCAGCAACGGCACAAAAAACTTGTTGTGCCAAATACCACCTAAATTAATAGATAATAATTGTTGTGCAAATATCTACCTAAATTAATAGGCAAATAATTGTACGTTTTACCCGCAAGTGCACAAGGTCAACATAGTAGTATATGATGCAAGTACGAGATCATTCCCACGAGGATTGCTAAATTTTGCTTAAAATAAATTCCTTAAGTAAAACAAAACAAAGATTGATTTTGACTTGATAATAATAAAAGGTAGGGCTTTGATATCCACCACTAATTATATTTAGATAATATAACAATATGCCAATGCTTTGATCATGTTATGCATACTTAATGTTTGTTAACCTAAGGGTATGGGTGTTTACTCCTTAAGCTATTGATTTTCCTAAGCAACGAATTAGGCATGAGTGTCTACTCTAATTCTTTTCTTTCTTATAGGATTTAGCAAGGGTGTCTACGAAGTTGTTATTTAAGAAAGCATGAATTTGTGGAAATCGACAAACACATGAGGCCTAGGGCATGGGTATCTATTCCTAGTTCCCCATGTTGATTAACCCAAGAATCTGGCATGGATTTCTTTTGTTACTTTTATTAAACCCAAGACTCGGTCATCCAAAGTGATTTAACTAACTAGTCCATGCCACATGCTTATGTTGATCAAGCAAACACATATGAGGAATTCATGAAAGTAGGAATTAATCAAGTTAAATATCACAACATGATTATCACAAAGGCACCAATATTGAATATTAACTAAACATAACTAGGGCTTCAATCTAGCCCTACTAAGTAAATCAGTTACACATGAGTCTGATGTTAAACATCTTCATAAAAATAAAATAGAAAGGAAAAGAATAAACCCGAAACTTGAACTTGAACTTGAAGAGCTCCAATTCTTCTCCTTGGAAATTGTGTGTGTATTCTAGAGGTTTAAGGATCTATTTATAAGCCTTAGGAATAATCTAGAAACCCTAAAAATCGTAGGGTTTGAGCCCTAGTTCGCACAAAGCTACAAAACCCTAAAAATCACACTTTCGAAATCAAGGCTGGCGGCTGGCTTGCTCCTCACGCACGGGTGCGCTCGATCGCAGCCCGTGTGCGATCGATCAGAGGTATGCGATCAATCCTTCGTGCTGGCGCTCGATCATAGGTGCGATTAAGGCTTCCTTTGGTGCGCACGAGCGCACGCCTTGTGCTCATGGTCTTTGCCTGTAATGCACTCGATCGCACTACCAGAACCTTCATTTTTTCTCAAAATGACTCTTTAAGTCCGAAACTTCCAAGATTGCTTCCTTTTCTTCCAAGGGCGTACAAAAACAAAGAAAACACATAAAAGAACTAAAATGACATAAATTTATCAAAATTAAGGAATTAACAAATGTAAGTTAAGGGTTAAAATATGAATATTTTGGCACTTAACAATAATTGGTATGTTTTAACTCGCAAGTGCATAATATAAAAACAGTAGTATAGTGTAGCAAGTACGAGATCTTTCCCATGGTGATTGTTGATTTCGCATAGAATTTATTAAAATATCAACTTTGTTATGAAATTGATATTGATATATTGAAAAGAAATAAAGATAAATAAAAGATAGGGCTTTGATATCCACCACTAATCATGCTCAAATAATATAACAATATGCCAATGCTCTAAACATTTTATGAATACCTAATGTTTGCCAACCTAAGGGTATGGATGTCTATTCCTTAAGCTATTGATCTCCCTAGGCAATGAATTAGGTATGGGTGTCTACTTTAATTCTTTTCTTTCTTAAAGGATTTAGCATAGGTGTCTACTAAGTTGTTTTTTAAGAAAGCATAAATCTGCGGAAATCAACAAACACATGAGGCCGAAGACATGGGTGTCTACTCCCGGTTCCCCATGTTGATTAACCCAAGAACACATGGTGAGATTATTTTGTTACTCTATTAAGGCCAAGACTCGATCATCCAAATTGACTTAAATAACTAATCTATACTAGTGTGCTATCGCAGGCACCCAAAAATAAAACCTATACTTCTAAAAATACATGTAGTAGTGCGAGTAAGGGTCGATCCCACAGAGAGTATTTAGCCTAGTTTTATGCTACGTGAAGAAGGATGGGGGGGTTTTAGTATAACGAAAACAATTTTAAGAAGAACAACTAAGGAACAATTCAAATTAAAATATTGAAATCAATCAAAGGAACAAACATTGGTCTAAGTCAACATCCACCATCGGAATTTTACAACTGATCATCGATGCAAATATATATCAATTCATATTCATCGTTGGAACTATTTTCCTATCTCTCCTTAGTCGCAATTAATTAGAAAACAAATGACCTAATTAACCTTAACTACTAAACAACCCAAGACAAGCGCTAAGGGTTTAATCTAGTAGCAGCCTTAAGAATTAGAGAGATCGATGAAGGTAAACAACACAAGCACAAGCGGTTGCATTTAATTTCATCAAACGTTCTTCCTAAGATCTAATAATTTCTGACACAGCAAATCATTAAATCTTAGTTGCTTCACAAATTGGAGGGATCAAACAATTACGGATTTGATATCTAACCGAGCAGTAGATTGCAATGAATAATAAACTAGTAGGCCTCCTAGTAATTAAACGAGACAATTATGAAAATCGGCACATAAGAACATCCAATACTCAAAGCATAAATTGAATAATAAAAACAAATTAGATCTCACAGTTTTATTGATTCTGAGGCTTCCGTTTCCTTCGACCAATTATGAAAGTTTAGCCGCGCAAGGCCATGATTAAAACTCAAAGGAGAAGTTAGAGAAGAGGGGAGAACATGCTTCTCTAGTCTGATGATTACCCCTTCTTTATACACGTTTATGTCCCATATTAGAAGTCTACAAATTTTCCTAAAAAAATATTCTAAATATTATCCTAAAATAACAATGTCCAAATCTGACTAATCAAGGAAAATATTAAAAATGAAATAAAGTACTAATATAACTAGGAAGGTGGTATTTGCAGCTGGAATTTTCGTGCACCAGATCAAAACTTCCGCAAATAAACCGCATCAGATCCACGTATTAGATTTGTATGCTAAGGAATGTTCCAGAACGTCAACAGTGTAGATGCAGCAACTCCAAGCCCGATTTCGACCTTGATGCATTCAGTATCTCTCAAAAATTAAAACATGAAAGTTGTAGAGATTTTTCTTGGTGTTCCATAGCATCTTGAACCATCTCAATCGGAGCTTGGATGACAGAGTTATGCCCAGATTACAAAGCAATGTCGAAACTGTCCAAAACCGCCCAATTAGCTTTGTTTTGCATTTAATGCCTCCATTTGCATCCTAAATCAAAATAAAAGAATAATGAGTACATTTAGGCACCAAATAAGTATAAAAGATTAAACATTAAAGGAGAAAATTTTAACATTTTGTATTCTCATCATATACCACATCATATAATGGTCAATCACACACATATGAGGAATTCAATAAAACAAGAATTAATCAAGTTAAGCATCACAATATAATTATCACAAACGTGCCAATATTGAAATATTAAATAATCATAATTAGGGCTTTAATCTAGCCCTACTAAAGGTTTAGTTACACATTATTAAAATAAAACTAAAAAAAAAAAAGGGGGAAAGAAAGAACCAAAAACAATGTTGTCACAATTACCTAACCAAATTAATAGGCAAATAATTGGACGTTTTACCCGCAAGTGCACGAGCTCAACATAGTAGTATAGGGTGCAAGTACGGGGTCATTCCCATGAGGATTGCTGAAATTTGTTTAAAATTAATTCCAAAAGTAAACTACAACAAAGATTGGAATTGAGTTGATAATGATAAAATCGTAGGGCTTTGATATCCACAACTAATTATATTTAGCTAATATATCAATATGCCAATGTTTTGATCATGTTATGAATATCTAATATTTGTCAACTTAAGGGCATTGGTGTCTACTCCTTAAGCTATTGATTTCCCTAAGCAACGAATTAGGCATGCGTGTCTACTCTAATTCTTTTCTTTCTTAAAGGATTTAGCATGGGTGTCTACTAAGTTATTCTTTAAGAAAGCATCAAACTATGAGAATCGACAAACACATGAGGCCTAGCGCAGGGGTGTCTACTCCCGGTTCCCCATCTTGATTAACCCAAGAATCCAGTGTGGATATCTTTTGTTACTTAACCCAGGACTCGGTCATCCAAATTGATTTACCTAACTAGTCCATACCACATGCATATGTTGATCAAGCACACACATATGAGGAATTCATGAATGCAGGCATTAATCAAGTTAAAAATCACAACAAGATCATCACAAGGACGCCAATATTGAATATCAACTAAACATAACTAGGGCTTTAATCTAGCCCTAGTAAATAAATTAGTTACACATAATAAAAATAAAACTAAAAGAGAAAAGAGAAAGAAAGAACCGAAAGGTAGCCTCCGATTCCTCTCCCCACAGTTGTGTCTTTTCCCAGCTTCTTTATTGGTCTATTTATAGGGCTTTAGAAGTCCTTGTTACACTAGTAAACCTAGGAAATTCGTAGGGTTTTATTCCTATTACAAGTGGGAGTTGGAAAATCCTAAAATGGAAATACTAGCAATCTGGCCGCACTCTTGATGTGTCACCTGCGCATGGGTGCGATCGATCGCAACCAGTGTGCGCTCGATCGCACATGGCCGCTTTATGCTTTGTCTTATCTAGTAGTGCGCTTGATCGCAGGGAACCTGCTCTTGATCGCACTGTCAAGGGCTCCAACTTTTCCCATTTTCTCTCTTTGAGCCCAAATCTTCCAGATTTACTTCATTTTCTTCCAAAAGCCTGCAAAAAACAAGGAAAACACAAAAAGGAACTAAAATGGCATGAATTAACTAAAACTAAAGGATTAAAACATGTAAGTTAAGAGCTAAAAATATGAAAATTTTAGCACTTAACACATCCCCAAACTTACATACTGCTAGTCCCTTATGAACACAAAACTAAAAACGAAATGAAAAACAGAAAACAAAAAGATAAATCCATCTGTCGTTGGATGTACGATTGCATTTAGCGTATGCAACAAGCCTTTTAAACCCCTAGGAATTCCCAGTAAAGTCTCGTGAGGGTTTCTGGAAATGTTACCTAGAAACATCATTCACAGTTCATGTTATTCCAAAAGTTAAAGCATCACTTCAAGATCATGATTTTCATTCATTAACAGCTTAAAAAGATGAACCCCATCTTCACAATGAATTGGAATCTCAAAGTGCAATTACTTACAAAGGACATGTTAAAACATCACAAGTTTGAAAACAGTGTAAGATGAACTAGCACAAAATTATGAGGCTTCTAAATCTTTCCAATGTGCAATGTCTCCGTATCTCAAAATTCACTGAGATCCCAATTAGAATGAACAACAATGGCATATTTCTTTTCTTTGTTTCTCTCTTTTTTCTTTTATTTTTTGTTATTATTATTATTTTTTTTTTAAAAAAAAAATTTAGTCAGGTTGTGCAATGTTTGGTTCCCTTAAGCTTTCTAATTGACCCATGTAGTGAGTGTTACGTCAATGACTCTCAAACTAGATGGTTTTAGGCCATTAGGTGTAGAGATACCCCTAAGGACCAACTAACTCGGGTCAAAAAGGCTACAAAACCAAACTAACCATGACATCAATCAAATAAAAAATTTTCACCTTTTGATGTGAACACTCAATGCTTTGAGGCAAGAAGTCCAGTTACTCAGTGAAAAGCTTATCAATGATCATTTATTTATATATTTTTTTTATTTTTTTTATTTATCACACACACATATATTTATATGCCAAAGTATCCATCTAATAAATCATCCAGTTTCACCCAAGACATAAAAACATACACATCAGACTTTCATGTCATACCCCACAAATTGTGTGCTAATGTGCTTGTGTAAAATTAGATCAAACATGTGAATTCTCAACTGTCCTATGCAAGTAACCAAACTGAGAAACTCAATTATCAGATCATGTCCTCAAGATTTTAAGCTCACCAATGAAATCAAATGACAATTCTTAAGATCAACCAAAATTTTAAAGCAAACATGAACATGCATAATTTTTTTTTTTCTTTTCACAAACAACAAAAATAAAATAAATCTGGGAATTTTTTTTTTTTTTCATAAACAATAAAAATAAAAACAAAATACAACTAGGACAAAGTGTGTGTCAAGTGTCTCCCATACCCCCAAACTAAAATTACACATTGTCCCCAATGTGTCTATAACATGGAAAAAATTTACCCGGGAGATGGAATTGTTTGGAATAGTATGGCTCATAGCACATCCCCAAATTTGAATTGAAGCACACTTGTCCCTGCAAAACACTAAAGTAACAAAGGAAAACAAAAACAAAATAAAAAATAAAAAATAAAAACAAAATAAAAAGATATGCTGTGGAGTACCTCCCATGAGTGCTAAGTTTAACGTCTTCAGCCAGATTGTGACACTTTAAACTTGAAGCTCCAGTCTTTTCTTCTCTTGCACCAAAGGGAATGAATCTTTTATGTTGCAAGATGCTTCCAAGTGTTTATAGATCGGGGAGGACCACTTTGAGTTTTCTCCAACAGTTTCTCATCCGGGAGGGAATCATGAATTGGATAATACTCAAGGAAGTCCTCTATCTTGATGTCCTCAATTTGCTTATCACATAGCCCTAGCAGACTTCTCTCTTGGATTCTTAGTAATTCGGGAATAGGAGCTGATGTTGAAGAAGTCTCAGTGCTCTCTTTCTTTTCCCGATGTAGCTCCTCTAGAACCTCAGTTTGCTTATCCTCTTCTTCTACCTTGTTGTTCTTAGGTGTGGAATCCAATAAGGCCTCAGCTTGCTCACATATCATGTCAAGGTCCAGATGAAATTCATATTGAGTAAAGTGCTCTTCCAATGGATCCTCCAGACTTGGCTCACTAAACATCTCAGCTGAGGAACTTGTCAAGATCCAAGTCAAACTCAAATTGATCAAAACGCTCATTCAATGGATCCTCAAGATTTGGCTCATTAGAAGTCTCAGCATACTCAAGTAGCTTGTAGAGGTCAAGGTCACCTCTAAATTCAACAAAGCACTCTCCCAAAGGGTCCCAAAGACTTGGCTCACAAAAAATTTCCTCAACAATTTCTTCATTCCCAGGTGTGGTGGTTGTTTGCTCAAGATAATAAGTGCACTCATCTTTCATGTACTTTCCATAAGGAGTGGTCACCGATTGACTTTGGCACTTTCTTCTTCTTGGTATTGTTGAGGCCAATCGATTGGAGATGGCTCCTCTTCATGATAATGTTGAGACCAATTGATGAGAGATGTCTCCTGATCTGCAATTGAAAACATGAGACAAGTCTTAGTGGTGTGGTCAATATGGGAACATATGGCATATACCTCGACTTGTGTAACTTGTTGAACAGGAGCATTGCTATGATTAGTCATAGCTTTCACGAGCATGTCCAGCTTTTTCTCTATGGCAGCCATTTGAGCCTAACTTCCACCATTGGTGCTCTCTTCATTTATGCCTTTTCCTTTGAATCCTTGTCTCCCTTTAGATGGGAATTGCTAGAAGTGCTCACTCAATGTCTCAAAGAGCTCCATGGTTTCCTCGCTACTTTTCTCTATCAACATGCTACCACCAGCTAAATCTACAAGACTCTTGTTAGGATCATTTAAACCCTTATAGAATGTCAGTACCTAGTCGTCTTGAGATATATTGTGATGAGGGCATCTGAGAAGTAGTTCTTTAAAGTGTTCCCATGCCTCGAAGAAAGGGTCTCCGTCTTTTTATTGGAAAGTCAGAATTTCCCTTCTCAATTGCCTTGTCTTGTGGGCTAAGAAAAACTTCTTTAAGAACTTTGTGGCCATCTCATCCCAAGTATGAATAGAATTTGCGGCCAAAGAATTGTACCATCTCTTAGCATTATCTTTTAAAGAAAAAGGAAAGAGGATTAACCTAATTTCTTCTAGAGTTAAACCCTGAACATTCTGAGTCCTACAGAGATCACAGAATTCTTGAATATGCCAATATGGGTTCTCTATAGGTGTGCCTTTATAGTGTGGACTCATATTGAGCAACAGAGATAAATCGTAACTGCTCTGCACAATGGGTTGAAAATTAATGCATGATGGTTGGTTGAGGATCAAGGGACTGAATGAACTTTTCAAAGGTCTTCGCACCGGAGGTGTATTGTTTCTCAACATGAATGAAACAAAAAGAAAATTAAATAACAAAATAAAAATAAAATAAATAAATCAGATCTGTAATTAGTGCAGTAATTGTGCTGCTCTCTGGATATGCGATCGATCGCACCATAAGGTGTGCTCGACCGCATTGGTGAGCTCAATCGCCCTGGTTAGGCACTCGAGCGCACCTCCAGAAGCAAAACAAGAACTGCGGGAAAAATAGAAAAACAGAAAAATTTAAAACAAAAATAAATTAAAGGAAAAACCAAAATTGAAAATTGAAAACCAGAATAACATAACTAAAGGAAATTATTTCTAAACAAAATTTGTCGCAATCCCGGCAACATCGTCAAAAACTTGTTGTCACAATTACCTACCTAAGTTAATAGGCAAATAATTGGATGTTTTACTTGCAAGTGCACAAGGTCAACATAGTAGTTATTGTGGAAATTTATTTAACTCGCAAGTGCATGAATCAATTGTAGTTAATGGATTGCAAGTGTAAGGTCGAACCCACAGGGAATTGTATTCTTGAAAGCAATTTTGAATCTAAATTAATTAAACCCTAATCTAGTTCCAAATTTTTTAGAGAATTTTTTGTTTGAATGAAATAGCAAAAGCATGAGCAATTTAAAGTGATTAAAATCTTATGACAAAGCACTAAGGTTTCGGAATCCGCACTCACAAATTCATAACAACATAATTTCATGATCTATAATATTCCCCAAAGTTCTCACATATAAATCATAAGTTTGTTTTACTATTGCTTCAAAGAATTAATCAAAAGATCCCATGTATCCATTCATAACCCAAATCACAAAAGAAATCCAATATTTGATCAAATCATTAACTGTATCCGTAAATCACAAGAAAATATCCAATCTTTATCAAAACATCAATTGTATCCGGAGAATAAATCACAGGGGAAGTCCAATTTTTAACAAAGAAAACCAAGCAATCAATTGTATTGAATAATCTTAAATCATCATGTATATCCTTGAATCACAAAAGATATCACACAATTATTCAATCCAATTGATTAGAAGTAAAATAATAGAGCAATTAAACCATTAAATTGGGAAATATTACATACATGAAACAAAGTTGCTAATCATAAGTGAGGCTTCATCTTCAACCTTAGTTGTGTTGAAAATAATTTTGGATGGTGCACAAATTCTCATTGATATAAAATCATTACAATCTAAAAATTAACAATAAAATAAATAAAATACAAGAGATGAAAAGTAGAGTATGGAAAGATCTCACAATGTGCTATAGAATCACGCAAGAGCGTTGTCCTTAAAGGTTGATTCGTGCCTTCCGGAGTGTATAACTCGGTGCGATCGGATCCTTTGACACGCAACCTCCCAAGATTAGACTATAGCGTCTATCTTCGTTAAGGACGCACTTCCAATAACAAAGAGTAATAGAACAACCATTTGATTTGCTTGATGAAAAGTCACATAAAAAAAAATAATAATAATAAAAAAAATTAAAAAACTAGGTGGACTTTTATTTTATGGGCAAAAACTAGATAAAAATGCCACCAAAAATTGGATCTAAATATATAACTGTTTTTTTTTTCTCTCTTTAAAAAGAACCCACCAAACCATAACAAAAGTAGTCTTTTTATATTACTATTTTGCTAGAAAGTGTCAACTTAAGTTTTGGTAAAACTTAAAAGAAATTTAATTCCAAACGTACTAAATAGTCAAAACGGTTGAAGATAAAAACCATTAAACTTCACCAATAGAGAAAATCATTTGGTCAAAAAAGAAAGATAATTAATGGCCAACGGATACAAACGGAAAACCAAAATCAATGAGTTAATGACCAAATGTCATAACATAAAAAATGGAAAATATTTGTTAATGATCAAATGATCAATTGCCATAAAAACTTGACAATTAATTCCAACGTTCAAAACTGTAAAATGGAATAAAGACTCATGGATAATTTATATAGTCAAATGGCAAAATAATTTCAAGTAATAGTAATAAAACTATTAATAACCAATGGCTGAAAAATTAAAGAGTTGAAAACAAATGTTTGTAACACACAATTACAACAAGTTGAAGGTTTAGCCTATCATGTTATTGAAAGACAAAACAAAATTGATTGAATTCATAATGTTAAAATCAAGTATTTACAAATAAGAATCACAAAGTAGAGATTCAAAAGTTAGGAAAACCTTAAACTCTCTTCTTTCTCCTCTGCAATCTTGAAATTCGTAGCCCCCTAACTAATCTGATAATTCCCTATTTATAGACCTAAAACTTAGGGTTATACAAATTGAAATAGGATAAAATTCGTCCAGGTTTGTACCATTTAATTTCGGGATGATTTTGGAATAGTAAACATCCGAATTAAGAAAATCCTATTTCACAATGAATTGTATCATTTTGAGTTAGCTTTCCAATGCCACTTGAACCATCTCAATCGGATATGTGATCAAAAAGTTATTATCAAAATACTGAGACGTGTTCAGAATCTGAATTTGAATCCAATCCGAAATTTTATCCAATCTGAACTTTAATTCAATCTTATCTTCAATCCGATTTAACCATTTCTTGGATTTTGTTAAGCTTAACCACATCATCTAAGTCTTCTCAAAGTATGTTTTCTTCTGAAAAGTAGTTTTTCTTCAATGACCTACAAAATACTAAAAACACAAAACTAACACAGAACATTAGATAATAACACAGCTAAAGGATTAACACAAGTAAATTAAGGGGTCCAAATATGCAATATTTGGCACACATCAATAGTATAGTATGCAAGTACGGGGTCATTCCCACGAGGATTGCTAAATTTTGTTTAAAATTAATTCCAAAAGTAAGCTAAAACAAAGACTGTAATTGAGTTGATAATGATAATAGGGTAGGGCTTTGATATCTACCACTAATTATATTTAGCTAATATATCAATATGCCAATGTTTTGATCATGTTATGAATATCTAATGTTTGTTAACTTAAGGGTATTGGTGTCTACTCCTTAAGCTATTGATTTCCCTAAGCAACGAATTAGGCATGGGTGTCTACTCTAATTCTTTTATTTCTTAAAGGATTTAGCATGGGTGTCTACTAAGTTGTTCTTAGAGAAAGCATAAAACTGTGAAAATCGACAAACACATGAGGCCTAGGGCATGGGTGTCTACTCCCGGTTCCCTATGTTGATTAACCCAAGAATCCGGTGTGGATATCTTTTGTTACTTATGTTAAACCCAGGACTCGGTCATCTAAATTGATTTAACTAACTAGTCCATACCACATGCATATGTCAATCAGGCACACACATATGAGGAATTCATGAATGTAGGCATTAATTAAGTTAAATATCACAACAAGCTCATCACAAGGATGCCAATATTGAATATCAACTAAACATAACTAGGGCTTCAATCTAGCCCTACTAAATAAATTAGTTACACATAATAAAAATAAAACTAAAAGAGAAAAGAGAAAGAAAGAACCGAAAGGTAGCCTCCAATTCCTCTCCCCACAGTTGTGTCTTTTCCCAGCTTCCTTATTCTCAAGGTTTAGAGGTCTATTTATAGGGCTTTAGAAGTCCTTATTACACTAGTAAACCTAGGAAATGCGTTGGGTTTTATTCCTATTACAAGTGGGAGTTGGAAAACATTAATATGGAAATACTAGCAATCTGGCCACACTCTTGATGTGTCACCTGTGCACGGGTGCGATCGATCGCAACTCGTGTGCGCTCGTTCGCACATGGCCGCTTCATGCTTTGTCTTCTCTGGTAGTGCGCTCAATTGTAGGAAACCTGTCCTCGATCGCACTATCAGGGGCTCCAATTTTTCCCATTTTCTCTCTTCGAGCCCAAATCTTCCGGATTTACTTCATTTTCTTCCAAAAGCCTACAAAAATTATGGAAAACACAAAAAAGGAACTAAAATGGCATGAATTAACTAAAACTAAAGTATTAAAACATGTAAGTTAAGGGCTAAAAATATGAATATTTTAGTACTTAACAAACGACTCCTTCAAGTAGCCTCTAATTCCTCTCCCCAAGAGTTGTCTTTAAAGATGGTCCCCGAATTGTGAGACTTAGAGGTCTATTTATAAACTTAGGAATACTCTAGAAATCCTAGAAACCCTAGTAAACTCATAGGGTTTAGTCCTAGTACAACTAGGACTAGAAAAACCCTAACATGGATAGCAAAAGAAGTCTGGCTGCAGGTTCTAAATTTCTCCAGCGCATGAGTGCAATTGATCGTAGCCCGTGTGCACTCGATCATACATCTGCGATCGAAAGCAAAAGAAGTCTGGCTGCAGCTTCTGAAATTCTCTAGCGCACTGGTGCAATCGATTGCAGCCCGTGTGTGTGTGCTCGATTGTAGCTACGATCGAGTCTTCTCTTGTGCGCACGAGCGCACACCTTGCTCGCTCGTTTGGACCTCTCTAGAAGTGCGCTTGATCGCACTACCAGAATGCTTTTGCTTGCTTCAAATCTTCTAGCTTTTTTCCAATTTTTACCTTTAAGCCCGATACTTTTGGAGATGCTTTTTTTGCTTCCAAAAACCTATAAACCAAAGAAAATACAGAAAGGAAATGAAATAGCACAAACTAACAAAACTAAGGAATTAACAAATATAAGTTAAGTGCTAAAATATGAATATTTTGGCACTTATCAAACCACCACACCTGGGAATGAAGAAACTGTTGAAGAGATTTTTTGTGAGCCAAGTCTTGAGGATCCTTTGGGAGAGAGCTTTGATCAATTTAGAGGTGACCTAGACCTGGACAAGCTGCTTGAGCATGCTGAGATGTTTAGAGAGCCAAGTCTGAAGGATCCATTGGAAGAGCACTTTGCTTAGTTTGAAATTGATCTGGACCTTGACATGATACGTGAGCAAGCTGAGGTCTTATTGGATTCCACTCTTGAGAACAACAAGGTGGAAGAAGAAGAGAAGCAAACTAAGGTTCTAGAGGAACCACACCAGGAAAAGGAAGAGAGCACCGAGACTTCTTCAATATCAGCTCCTATTCTCGAAGTACCATGAGTCCAAGAGAGAAGTCTGTTGGGGTTATGTGATGAGCAAATTGAGGACATCAAGATAGAAAAGATCCCTGAGTATCGTTCTTATTTTATTCCAGTTCATGATTCCCTTCTGGATGAAAATCTGTTTGAGAAGACTCAAAATGGTCTAACCCGATTTATAGGCATTTGGAATCAACTTGCAATAGGAAAAATTCATTCTCATTGGTGCAAGAGAAGAAAAGACTGGTACGTCAAGTTTAAGATGAGGACAACAGTCTAGCTGAAGATGTAAAACTTAGCGCTCATGGGAGGCACCCAATAGCATATACTTTTATTTCTTTGTTTGCTTTTATTTTATTTTATTTTTATTTTTATTTTGTTTTTGTTTTTGTTTTCTGTTGTTATTTTAGTGTTTTGTTTTTAAGGGACAAGTGTGCTTGCATTCAAGGTTGGGGGTGTGCTATGAGCCATACCAGTCCAGCCAGTTTCAACCATCTCCCAGGTAAGATTGTTCTATGTTATACACACATTGAGGACAATGTGTAATTTAAGTTTGGGGGTATGGGAGAGACTTTACACACACTTTGTCCCATTTTTGAAAAAATTTGCATGTTCATGTTTGTCGTAAGGTTGATCTTAAAAATTGTGATTTGAATTTCATTGATGAGCTTAAAATTTTGAACACATGATCTGATGATAGAATTTTTAAGTTTGGTTACTTACTTTTGGCAATTGAGAATTCACATGTTTGATCTAATCTACATGAGCACATTAGCACATAATTTGTGGGGTGCTAAGTGCTAAAATATTCATATTTTTAGCCCTTAACTTACATGTTTTAATCCTTTAGTTTTAGTTAATTAGGCCATTTTAGTTCTTTTATGTGTTTTCTTTCATTTTGTAGGTCATTGGAAGAAAAAGAAACAATCTCAGAAGTTTTAGACTTAAATTGAATTTTGGAAGGCTCTGGTAGAGCGATCGATCGCAGCGGCGCTGCGATCGAGCGCACTATAGGCGAGGATGGCACATTGTAAGGTAACTACGATCGAGCGCAAGCATCAGGAGGATCGATCACAGACCTACGATCGATCGTACACGGGCTGGGATTGAGCGAACCTGTGCGTGATGGCCAAGACAGCCGCTAGCCTTAATAAGGAAAGAGCAATTTCTAGGGTTTTGTAACTTAGTGCAAACTAGGGCTCAAACCCTACTATTTTTGGGGATTGTAGAGTATTCCTGAAGGCTTATAAATAGACCCTTAAGCCTCTAGGATAGACACACTTTCCAAGGAGAAGAATTGGAGCTCTTTAAGTTAGAGTTTCGGGTTTATTCTTTTCCTTTCTTTTATTTTATTTTATGAAGATGTTTAACATCAAATTCATATGTAACTAATTTATTTAGTAGGGCTAGATTGAAGCCCTAGTTATGTTTAGTTGATATTCAATATTGGCGCTCTTGTGATGATCATGTTGTGATATTTAACTTGATTAATGCTTACATTCATGAATTCCTCATATGTGTATGCCTGATCAACATATGCATGTGGTATGGACTAACTAGTTAAATCAATTTGGATGACCGAGTCCTGAGTTTAACATAAGTAACAAAAGTTATCCACACCGGATTCTTGGGTTAATCAACATGGGGAACCGGGAGTAGACACCCATGCCCTAGGCCTCATGTGTTTGTTGATTTCCACAGTTTTATGCTTTCTTAAAGAACAACTTAGTAGACACCCATACTAAATCCTTTAAGAAAGAAAAGAATTAGAGTAGACACCCATGCCTAATTCATTGCTTAGGGAAATCAATAGCTCAAGGAGTAAACACCAATGCCCTTAGGTTGACAAACATTAGATATTCATAACATGATCAAAACATTGGCATATTGATATATTAGCTAAATATAATTAGTAGTGGATGTCAAAGCCCCACCTTTTTATCATTTTCAACTCAAAACCAATCTTTGCTTTATTTCAATTTTGGAAATTGATTTTAAGCAAAATTTAGCAATCCTCGTGGAAATGACCCCGTACTTGGACTCTATACTACTGTGTTGACCTCGTGCACTTGTGTGTAAAACATCCAATTATTTGCCTATTACTTTAGGTAGGTAATTGTGAACAACAAGTTTTTGGCGCCGTTGCCGGGGATTGCGGCAAATTTTGTTTAAAATTATTTTCCTTTAATTGTGTTATTTTAATTTTCAATTTTCAATTGTGTTTTTATCAAAAATACTTTCTGTTGATTCTTAACTTTTTCTGTTTTCTGTTTCAGGTTTACGGACTAGCATTCTATTATTGCGATTGAACGTCAGCCGAGTGCGATCGAGTGCATTGTGATCGAGCACACCAACCTGCGATCGAGCGCAGTACTAGGGAGCATCCGAACCAACAGCACTGAAGTTGCTTTGACTGAAGAAGCAAAGCAATTGATGCAAGGCCATCGATCTCAAGATTCAACCATCATTCGACTTGATCCTGAAATTGAGCGAACAATTAGACAAAGACCTAAAGACAAAGAAGAAGAGGAAGAAATTGAGAACACACTGGAAGATTTGCAAGATAATCCACTAATAGTGCCAACACCACTAGAGGCAAATCCACCACCGGTCCGGAGACCGATGAAGCAGGCGTTCATCCTAACGAACCTCCATCAACCTTCATGCATAGCATATCAACCGGAGGTGGAAGGCAGCTATTATATTTCTCCTCAAATTCTCAATGCATTGACTCACTTTAGAGGCACACCTACTGAGGATCCTAACTTGCATCTTAAGGAGTTCTTTGATCTATGCAAGTTGCGGCACATCCAAGGCTTAACTCTAGAAGACTCAAGTTAGTCCTCTTTCCCTTCTCTTTGAAAGATAATACTAAACTGTGGTATAATTCTTTGCCTGCAGATTCTATCCATACTTGGGAAGAATTAGCCACCAAGTTTCTGAAGAAGTTTTTCCCAGCCCAAAAGACAAGACAGCTTAAAAGGGAACTTCAAATGTTCCAACAAAGAGATGGAGATCTTTTCTTTGAAGCATGGGATCACTTCAATTCATTTGTTCTAAAGTGCCCACATCACAACATCCCTCAAGATGATCAGGTACAAATTTTCTATGAAGGTTTAGATGATACTAACAAAGGGATGGTTGATTCAGTTTGTGGAGAAGAACTTATGGAAATGAGTAGTGAGGAAGCAATGGACCTTTTTGAAACATTAAGTGACCATTCCTAACAATTCTGCTCTAGAGGAAGGCGAGGAGTAAAGAGCAAGGGTATGTATGAAGTGAATTTCAATGGAGGATCTCCAAATCAGATGGCTGCTATGGAAAAGAAGATGGATATGATTGTCAAGGCCGTGACTGGATAGAAGATCTCACCTGTTCAAAAGGACACACCAATTCAGGTATGTGCTATATGTTCCCATTTAGATCACACAGCTGAAATGTGTCCTTTATCTCCATTTGCAGAGCAAGAAGAGGTGAATTACGTGGGACAAAACAATTAACCCCACAAGAACAATCCGTACTCCAATACCTACAATCCAGGGTGGCGCAACCATCCAAATTTCTCATGGAGTAACAATCAAGGACAGCAAAAGGGTCCCCAACAAGCAAGCCAACCAACTCAAGAGTTAAAGTTAAACCAACTGGAGAATATGATACACAACCTGGTAACTTCACAACAACAATTTATAACTGACCAAAAACAATTCAATACAAGGACTGATCAAGCCATCCAAAGACTAAAAGTGCAAATGGGGCAGATGTTAAAGGAGTTGAGTGAAAGGAAGCAGGGAGAATTTCCAGTCCAAACAATACCTAATCCAGGGAGTCACCAGCAGCTGAAAGCAGTCACAGTTCTTAGGAATGGCAAAGTCATTGGAACTGAAGAGCCACCTCAAGCATCTCCAGATGAAGCATCAACTTCCAAGGTAAACAAAATGGAGAAGGTGAATGCACCACCCTTCCCTCAAACGCTAGTCAAACCAACGAAAGATAAGTGTTGTGCAAAAATCTACCTAAATTAATTGGTGAATAATTGTACATTTTACCTGCAAGTGCACAAGGTCAACATAGTAGTATATGGTGGAAGTACAGGATCATTCCTGCCAGGATTGCTGAATTTATGTTTAAAAATAGATTCCTTCAGCAAAAGCAAAACAAAGATTGATTGTTGAAGTGATGATAATAAAGGGTAGGGCTTTGATATCCACCACTAATTATATTTAGCTAATATAATAATATGCCAATGCTTTGATCAAGTTATACAAATATAATGTTTGTCAACCTTAGGGCATGGCATATACTCCTAAGGCTATAAATTTCCCTAAGCAACAAGTTAGGCATGGTGTCTACTCTAACTCTCTTCATTCCTAAGGGATTTAGCATGATTTATACTAAGTTGTTCCTTAGGAAAGCATATGTTCTATGGAAATCGACAAACACACGAGACCTAGGGCATGGCAAATATTTCCGGTTCCCCATGTTGATTAACCTAAGAACCCGGTGTGGATTTCTTTTGTTACTTCTGTTAAACCCAGGACTCGGCCATCCAAATTGATTTAACTAACTAGTCCATACCACATGCATATGTTGATCAGGCACACACGTATAAGGAATTCATGCAAGTAGGTATTAATCAAGTTAAATAGCACAACAAGATTGATAAGCGCCGAATGTTGCACATTCAAGCCCCTTAATTTGCATATGTTAATTCCTTAGCGTTGTTATTTGTT
The DNA here is from genome assembly GCF_901000735.1 of Corylus avellana. Lineage (NCBI taxonomy): Eukaryota > Viridiplantae > Streptophyta > Magnoliopsida > Fagales > Betulaceae > Corylus > Corylus avellana. Next base: position 20,290,997 of record NC_081541.1, on the reverse strand, counting down.
TGATTTTGTTTTGTTTTTGTGTTTTCAGGTTATAAATAAAGATGCAATTAATTCCATTCATTTTGGGCTTAAAAGCACACTTTGAGAAGACCTAGAAGATATGATTAAGCTTAACCAATCATGGTTAAGTTTAATCAAATAAAGGAAAGGATTAATTCGAAATTTCTCAAATTGGAGTCAAAATCGGATTGGATTCAATTTGGAATTCTGCATATGTCTCGGTATTTTGGCCATAACTTTTAGTTAAAATATTGATTCAAGCGGCACTGGAAAGCTAACTCAAATTTCTACAAATCATTGTGAAATAGCATTTTCCTAATTCGGAGTGCCGCATTGCCAAAATCGCCCCGCAAGATAGGAACGCAATTTTGGGTGAATCCTATTCCGATTTGGACTTAGGTTTTCTTTATCCTAATTGGACTTGGACTTAAATCTCCGAAATTTATAGGATTACTAGGGCTTCTAGGACTCTCCTAAGCCCTATAAATAGGCCTCTAAGCATTGAGAAAAGACACACCGCTTCTAGAGCAAAATTCAGTAAATTGTCTTTGGAGCTTAGGAGATCATGAGCGGCTAAACCCCTTCGTGGGGTGTTGATGTAACCCTATCCAAGCATAATGGTTTGATTGTATTTAATTTCTAGATTTTTAATTTATGCATGTTGATTGTATAACTATGAGGATTGCTACAATTGATTTATGTTCTTCATATTAAATGCAATTGTTCTTCAATTTCAATATCAATATTTGTGAAATTCTGCTCTTGTCTTAGAAAGTATTTTACTTTTATTGAAATCAAATCATTCTTGTTTTCTGTGATTATGAGGATGATGGTTATACAATGGGTTTAATTGACATATGATCAATAGGATTTGATAGGCCAAGCCTAGGGAAGACGGATTGTACTACACCCTAGTTTAGTGTAATTTAGGTAGACAGTCCGTGCCAACCGAAGATGGGTTACACTTATTCATTGATTGTATGTATCCTGTTATAGAATTTGATAATTTATACCTAGGGAAGACGGGTCGTATCGCGTCTTAGTGGTTAGGTGGACGATCCGTGCCAACCGAGGATAGATTATGCTTATTCTTTAATAAGGTAGTTTCTTGTTTATTTATAACATGCATAGAATGAATTTATGGGATTAATTATGATTAGCCATTGTTGTGCGGATAGAGGTGAAGTCAATACCCTACACTCTCTCTCTTATTTTTAATCTCTTTTATTTTCATGCACTTTAGTTTTTAAAGAAAATCAAATCAATTCTCCTTTTTAATTAAGTTAATTTTGATCTTTTAAATTTTGATAATAAAACCCCTGCAGTCCTTGAGGTTCGACACCCTCTCTATAGCCGTATCCTACAAAGATTCGTCCTATTGCGAGTGGTTATTTTTATAATTGATATTTTTGGTCACAAAAATACCACATCAATTTTTGGCGCCGTTGCCGGGGACTGCTTAACGGTTTTATTGTCACAATTTAAGGATTGATTTTAGCTTAATAATTCATTTTTCTGCTAATTTTAATTCTGTTTGTGTTTTGTTTTTGTTTTATTTTAGAATTTGCAAACAGGTCCGTAGCTGCCTTCACTGTGACTGCGATCGAGCGCAGGTCGCGTGCGATCGAGCGCACGTACGCACTCCACCTTTTGCGCTCGATCCCTCCACTCCTGTGCTCACACCCATCTGCGGCAGTACGCTCGAGCGTACTCTGCCATGCGATCGAGCGCATTAGCAGCAGTCGGCTTCCAAATTTCCAGGGCACCTAAAGGCCGTTTGTGAGTTTTTATTTTTATTTTTCTGTTGTTATTTTATGTTAATTATATTAGTTTAGTTCATGTGGGGAGGCATTCCAACACCCCATGGACCATGTTCATATTGCTATAGTCCTTATCATCATATTAGAGATTGTCCTACAGCGGGACAATTTTCTAATTATTCTTATGAGCATATGAACAGACCGTTCTCTAGACCGAGGAATGGCCATTATTCTGATTCCTATAGCCCGGCGTGGAGCAACCAGTCTAATCTTTCGTGGCAAACTCAAGCTCCTGGGAATTATGCTCCACAACGTCATGAACTGTACCATCAGGCATATCCTCAATTCAATGGTCAATCCTATTCTCCTCCATATCAAGCAAGTCCACAACAGATATACCAAACTGAACCACCTCCTCCGATGGGTTTTGACTTTCAAGAATATCAAGAAGAGCCATCTCCCATCTACTGGCCTTCACAACAACAATACCAGGCCGCACCACCTCCCTCAGATTCTAATTTTGAGGCTCGGATACTAAAAATGATAAGTGAGCTAACGGGTGAGAGAAAGCAGACGGTGAAATCTCAACAGGAACTTTATACTCCTCAATTCTTCGCCGAGATAGACGCCAGGATGGAAGCTCATGTTGAACAAATCATCAACCACCTTAATAGGATGGAAGAAGAAGAGCTTCAAAGTCACCCGGTGGCCATTCCTGATGAAAACTACATGGAGGAAGAGAGTACTTTGTGTCATGAGCAAGCTATCACCACATTGAGGAGTGGAGAGGTGGTCGGAAACCACGTGGAAGAAAGGAAGGAGGAGCCAAAGGAGGAGCAAATTGAGGTCCCACAGGATCTACATCGGAAAAAAGCAAGGAAGCGAGCACTGAGGCTTCTTCACCATCACCTCCTATTCCTGAGATGCCATATGAGCCTCGAGCCCCTATTCAAGGTAATCTGAAATCTTCATTTTTAGGGACAGATGACACTATCCCGGTCATTATTTCTTATGACTTACCAAGAGGCCAGGTGGGTAGTCTGTTAGGGCAGTTAGACGAGGAAAAAGAGACCATCGAGGTAGAAAAACTTCCCAAGTATTCTCCCCATTTTATTCCAATTCATGATTCCTTTTTGGATGAGAAATTGTTTGGAAATACTCAGAAGGATCTACCTCGATATGCTGACGTTTGGAATTACCCATTTGTGGGTAAAATTTATTCTCTTTGGTCCAAGAGAATAAAAGATTGGTGCTTCAAATTTAAACTTAAGGGTCCGAGAATACTGTGCGAATCAAGGATGTGGATTCCGTTGACTTGGCGGATTCCATATATTTTGACTAGATGAGTCAGTTTCATAAGATCGAGTGCAGGCCCTGTGCGCTCGACTCCTCATTCCACCAGGGCATATGATCTCCATCCAGGTTTTTTTTATCCATTGTTGCTTCATTCTTTGTTTATCTTTTTACAACAATGTGTGCACTTGATTGGTATTTGGTTGGAGTATCACTTTGTTTTTCAGGACATGTGTTTTTGCATACAAGTTTGGGGGTATGATATGCCCACATCTGCTCATTCAGGTATTTCTGTACTCTTGATCTTATTCTTTAGTTCTATACATACATTGGGGACAATGTATGATTCAAGTTTGAGGGTATGGAAAAACAAAACACGGTCCATTTTTGTTGTTATGTCATTCTTAAGCATATGGTTGAGCTTTGATTTTGGTTTAAATTTCATTGATAGGCTTAAAGTTATGAACACATGATCATATGACTTAGGAATTTTGAGTCTTATTACTTACTTTTGGCAACATGAGATGCTTCTTGTTTCAATTTAAATCTATCTTGAGCACACTAGCACATGTCTGTGAGGTATGAATTTTGAGACCAATTATGTTTGTTTTCAATATCTTGAATTCTGTTGGGTGACATATTGGGTGAATAACTTTGGCATACTATAAAAAAAAAATAATAATAATAAAATGAAATAAAAAAATCAAGTTTGAATTTTTCGCTGAGTAACCGGACCCCTTGCCTCATTAAGCAGTGAGTGTTCGCGTCAAAAAGTGAAATTTTTGGGTTGATTAATAAAATGGCTAGCTTAGCTTCGTAGCCTTTTTGAATTGAGTTAGTAAGTCCTTAGGGGTGTCTTTACACCTAATGCCCTAAAGCCATTTGGTTTGGGAGATATTGGCCTAACACTCGATACATGAGTCAACTAGAAAGCTTAAGGGAGCTAAGTATTACAAAGCCTTAAAAAAAAAAAAAAAAAAAAAAAAAAAAATGAATGCCTTGGTTGTTTCATTTGATTTGAAGTCCAATAAATTCTGAGATGTTGATTCATACATATTGGAATTATTTTGAAGCCTCATGATTATGTGTTAGTTCACTTTGCACTAATTGAAATTTGTGTATCTCAATCTGCCATTTGTAAGTGATTTGACTTGTAAATTCCTGGGAATTTTGAAAATGAAGTTTATAATTTTAATCCTGCTAATGAATGAGAACCATTTTTTTGTGATGCTTTATCCTTTTGAATAACATAATGATGACAATGTTTGTGGGTATCATTCCTGGAAAACCCTCACGAGACTTCACTCGTCCTCTAGGGAATGCTTAGGGGTTTAAAAGGCTTGTTGCATATGCTAAATGCAATCGTACATCCCACGAAAGATGGACTTATCTTTTTATTTTTCAGTTTATTTTCTGTTTTGTATTGCTAAGGGACTAGCAATATGTAAGTTTGGGGGTGTGATAAGCGCCGAATGTTGCACATTCAAGCCCCTTAATTTGCATATATTAATTCCTTAGCGTTGTTATTTGTTTGATTTTGTTTTGTTTTGTGTTTTCAGGTTATAAATAAAGATGCAATTAATTCCATTCATTTTGGGCTTAAAAGCACACTTTGAGAAGACCTAGAAGATATGATTAAGCTTAACCAATCATGGTTAAGTTTAATCAAATAAAGGAAGAGATTAATTCGGAATTTCTCAAATTGGAGTCAAAATCGGATTGGATTCAATTTTGGATTCTGCATATGTCTCGGTATTTTGGCCATAACTTTCAGCTCAAATATCTGATTGAGGTGATTCAAGCGGCACTGGAAAGCTAACTCAAATTTCTACAAATCATTGTGAAATAGCATTTTCCTAATTCGGAGCGCCGCATTGCCAAAATTGCCCCGCAAGATAGGAACGCAATTCTGGGCGAATCCTATTCCGATTTGGACTTAGGTTTTCTTTATCATAATTGGACTTGGACTTAAATCTCCGAAATTTATAGGATTCCTAGGGCTTCTAGGACTCTCCTAAGCCCTATAAATAGGCCTCTAAGCATTGAGAAAAAACACACCGCTTCTAGAGCAAAAATTCAGTAAAATAGTCTGTGGAGCTTAGGAGATCATGAGCGGCTAAACCCCTTCGTGGGGTGTTGATGTAACCCTATCCAAGCATAATGGTTTGATTGTATTTAATTTCTAGATTTTTAATTTATGCATGTTGATTGTATAACTATGAGGATTGCTACAATTGATTTATGTTCTTCATATTAAATGCAATTGTTCTTCAATTTCAATATCAATATTTGTGAAATTCTTCTCTTGTCTTAGAAAGTATTTTACTTTTATTGAAATCAAATCATTCTTGTTTTCTGTGATTATGAGGATGATGGTTATACAATGGGTTTAATTGACATATGATCAATAGGATTTGATAGGCCATGCCTAGGGAAGACGGATTGTACTACACCCTAGTTTAGTGTAATTTAGGTAGACAGTCCGTGCCAACCGAAGATGGGTTACACTTATTCATTGATTGTATGTATCCTATTAAAGAATTTGATAATTTATACCTAGGAAAGACGGGTCGTACCGCATCTTAGTGGTTAGGTGGACGATCCGTGCCAACCGAAGATAGATTATGCTTATTCTTTAATAAGGTAGTTTCTTGTTTATTTATAACATGCATAAAATGAATTTCTGGGATTAATTATGATTAGCCATTGTTGTGCGGATAGAGGTGAAGTCAATACCCTACACTCTCTCTCTTATTTTTAATCTCTTTTATTTTCATGCACTTTAGTTTTTAAAGAAAATCAAATCAATTCTCCTTTTTAATTAAGTTAATTTTGATCTTTTAAATTTTGATAATAAAACCCCTGCATTCCTTGAGGTTCGACACCCTCTCTATAGCCGTATCCTACAAAGATTCGTCCTATTGCGAGTGGTTATTTTTATAATTGATATTTTTGGTCACAAAAATACCACATCAAAGATCATCACAAAGGCGCCAATATTGAAATATTAACAAAACATAACTAGGGCTTCAATCTAGCCCTAAATAAAATATAAACTACATAATAATGATAAAAGGTGGAAGAGAAGAAAAACTCAAACTTCTCTTGATTCAGCCTTCAGTTCCTTTCCAGAGCTTGTGCCTCTTTCTCCACACCTATTCCTAGAGCCTAAGAGGTCTATTTATAGGCTTTAGAAGTCCTTGAGACACTAGTAAACCTAGAAAATTCGTAGGGTTTTAACCCTCCTATAAGTGGGAATTGGAAAACCCCAACATGGAAGGAAAGGGGGGCTCGGCCGTAGCTCATGTGGCACTTGCGCGCGGGTGCGATCGATCGCAACCCGTGTGCGCTCGATCGCACGTCTGCGATCGATCGTATGTACGCTGCGCTCGATCGCGCATGATTGCTTCGCGGCTGGTCCTCTTTGGTAGTGCGGTCGATCGTAGGGAACTTGCGATCGATCGCAATGTCAGGAACTCCATTTTTCCCAATTTCTCTCTTTTGAGCCCAAATCTTCTAGTTTTACTTCATTTTCTTCCAAAAGCCTACAAAAGCATGGAAAACACAAAAAGGAAGTAAAATGGCATAAATTAACTAAAACTAAAGGATTAAAACATGTAAGTTAAGGGCTAAAAATATGAATATTTTAGCACTTATCACACCCCCAAACTTACATATTGCTAGTCCCTTACCAATACAAAACTAAAAACAAGAATGGAAAAACAGAAAACAAAAGATAAATCCATCTTTCGTGGGATGTACGATTGCATTTAGCGTATGCAACAAGCCTTTTAAACTCCTAGGAATTTCCTAGTGGACGAGTGAAGTCTTGTGAGGGTTTTCCAGAAATGTTACCTACAAACATCATGCAAGAGCTCATGTTATCCCAAAAAAAATTAAAGTATCACTTCAAGATTATGATTTTCATTCATAAGCAAACTTAAATAGATGAACTCCATCTTCACAATGAATTGGAGTCTTAAAGTGCAATTACTTACAAAAGACATGTTAAATCATCACAAGTTTGTAAATTGTGTACAGTGAACTAGTACAAAATTGAGGCTTCCAAATCATTCCAATATACAATGTCTCCTTATCTCAAAATTCACTGAAATTCCTATTAGAATGACACAATGGCATATTTCTTTTTCCCCCTTTTTTTTTGGGTCAGGTTGTGCAATGTTGGTTTCCTTAAGCTTTCTAATTGACCCTTATAGCAAGTGTTAAGTCAATGACTCCCAAACCAGATGGTTTTAGGGCATTAGGTGTAGAGACACCCCTAAGGACCTACTAACTCGAGTCAAAAAGGCTACAAAACCAACTAACTATGACATTGATCAAATCCAAATTTTTCACCTTTTGACGTGAACACTCAATGCTTTGAGACAGGAGGTCCGGTTACTCAGTGAAAAGCTTTCAATGATCATTTATTTATTTATTTATTTATTTATTTTTCTATCACTACATATGCCACGGTGTCATCTAATAAGTAATCAAATTTCATCCAAGATGCAGAAACACACATATCAGACCTCATGTCATACCTCACAAATTTTGTGCTAATGTGCTTGTGTGATCAGATCAAACATGTGATTTTTCAACTGTCCTCAACAAGTAACCAAACTAATAGATTCACTCATCAGATCATGTGTTCAAAATGTTAAGCTCACTGATGAATTCAAGTCACAATTCTTTCTAGATCAACCTAAAATTTTAGGATAAACATGGACATGCATAATTTTTTTTTTTTTTTAACATAAACAATCAACACACAAAACAAATAACATCAAATTGGGACACAAAGTGTGTAAACATGTGTGCCCATACCCCCAAACTTAAATGACACATTGTCCCACAAGTGTCAAAGTAAAGGAAAGAATGTACTCGGGAGATGGTCGATATGATATTGGAAAGCATGGCTCGTAGCACACCCTCAAACTTGAATTGAAGCATACTTGTCTCTGCAAAATAATAAAACACACAAACAAGTAAAAAGGAACAAAACTAAAATGAAATAAAAATTGAACAAAAAAAAAAAAAACTATGAGATGCTGCCAAGTGCGCTCGATCGCACTAACAGAGTACGGTAGCCTCACAGATGGAGACCTGCGCTCGATCACTGTAACATAATGGAAAAGAAACGACATAACACCAAATACCTAAAATACTAAACACAAATGAAAACACAACAAAATAGAAATCAAATAACTTAATAAAAGGATATGCTATGGGGTGCCTCCCATGAGTGCTAAGTTTTACATCTTCAGCTAGATGGTGGTCCCTTCTCAGTGTTGCCCAGAAGTAGATGCTCCAGATGGTGGTGGTAACCGGTTTAGGATGGACCGCATCAATTCTTCTAGGGCAGCTAAGCGTTTGTCCATGGCGACCTTATCTTCCCTATCCTCCCTTCTTTGATCAACTAGCTCTCTCCGAAGACCGTCCATTTGTTCACAAAGGGATCGGTATTGGATGGCTTGAACGTCAATTGAGGTCTCCTCCTCATCTTCATCTACGGACTTAGCTGCTGGTTCATCTTCAGCCATTGGCTCGACCTCATTTGCCTCTTCCCCTTCTTCTGGAGGTGCCCGGCGCATATGGGAGCAGCTCTTGTTCCATTGGTGAATGCCAAATAATGGAGTGGTGGTGACTGGCTCATCAGTTGCAGTGCCCTTAATGCCCTTTTTTCGCAGAATGTATGTGATCAAGTAAGGATAGGCAATCCCCATGAATGTGTGGACTCAGCTCCCCCAATGTGCACTCCATTCCAAAATTTATGGATTTGGTTCCAAATGATGTCGGGAATGGAGTACCATGCATCCTTGTGGAAGGCATAGAGAGTTTGGAGGAATTGATCACGCCTTTGAGTTTTATGTCCCAAGGGGAAGGCATTTCGGTGCAAGATGGAATCCACAAACCACAAGCTTCAAGGTAGCTTGGACTGACTGCCGGCATTGTGGTGGACGTCCGCATAGAGCCTTTGGCACATGTCTTCAATGATTTCTGCCACATAGTATCGGGCCGGTTGCTCTGCAAGATATGCAGTTTCTAGAGGATGCTCATCATTGCAGTGCAAGGCTGTGGCTATGTCGGCTCTCGTCACAGGAACAATTTGCCCTCGTACTTTTGAGGAGAGAGCAGCCGAGTTGTCACAGTCATGGGAAAGCTTGGCGTAGAATTCAACGACCGGCTTCCGGTAGGCGGTAGAGGTGAACGGTTTAAAGAGCTTCTTGAGACCCCTTCGCTTAAACTCGGCGACCGCCCATTGAGTCGCCTGATTGTTTTGAAAGTCTTCTCGGATGGCGAAGGTGGTTTCAAACAGAAGCTCCCGCTCCTCAAAAGTGGGTGGAGGAGAGATGGCTTGGGCCTCGGACCCTCGGGATGATGAAGCACGGGCTCTAGGCATTGTGAGCTTGACTGTGGACTTTTGTCGAGCAGGTGGTGTACACTTCTGATGACCACAAAGACAAATCTGGCCAAGGATGCTCCAAACTCCCTGCAAATACACAACAATTCCAACACAGAGGCAATGTGGGTGGATAAACACCCACAATTGCAAGAAAAATTGAAAAAATTGGAGGTTGGATGTGTGTTCGGGGATATTGAGGGTTACGGTGAGAATGGGATGTATGAAGTGGTTTTAGGTGAGAGATGATGGTAAGGTGGCCGGACAAGGGTCTTAGATGGTGGTGGTGTACTGGATTTGGTGAAAACTAGGTGAAAAATGGGTGGAGGATGAGTTGCAGGAGGTGGGGAGTTAGAGAGAATTTGTACGGCGCCGGGAGAGAAGTTGTGGGCCATCGGGAAAAAGTGACCTAAATAGGTCGCAGGCCCTACTATCCGAGTGCGCTTGATCGTACTCTTGGTGCGACCGAGCGCACTCGGACACCAAGGCTCTTGGTGCGCTCGATCGCATTCGGCCAGCGATGTGCGTGTGTGGGTCATGTGCCCTCGATCGCACCTATGGTGTGTTCGATTGCACTGACAGAATGTGTCGAGCCCTCTTTTGGTTACAGCGCTCGATCGCATACCTGTTGTGATCGATCGCAGTAACAGAATGTCAGAAATTTTTTTTTTTGAAAACAAAAGAAAAATAAAGTAAAGGTTAATAACAGTGAAACATAAAGGATAATTGAAACATATGTGAAGTACAGAAAGTAAGATGAAGAGGACAAGAGTGGAAATGTTACAGCCTTCAGTGGCTTCAGTACCATTGTTTTGAGTAGATGCACTTGAGGTTCGTGCCTGCTCAAACGCGTCTACTTGTGATTGTAATGCTCCTAGTGTGAAGAGCTGCACTTGAGCTCAGAATCTAGCTCAAGTGCTCTTGTAGGAGTAGGACCTCTCGGAACTGTGGCTACCTTCAGCTTGGTGATTTCTTGGGTTAGGTACTGTTTGAGCTAGAAATTCTCCCTTCTTCCTCTCACTCAGCTCCTTTGCCATCTGACCCATTTGCACTTCCAATTTTTGTTTGGCTTGCTCAGTCTTTGTATTGACATGTTTTTGATTAGCCATGAACTGCTGTTCTGAAGTCACCAGGTTGTGTATCATATTCTCCAGTTGTAGAGGTGAGATTTTCTGAACAGTCATGGCCTTGACAAGCATATCCAATTTCTTTTCTACCACAGCCAACTGATTGGTTGATCCCCCCTGAGGTTTACTTCATACATGCCCTTGCTTTTGATTCATCTCCTTCCTTTTGAACAGAATTGCTGTGAATGCGCACTTAATGTCTCAAAAAGTTCCACAGCTTCCTCACTACTCTTCTCCATAAGTGTTCCTCCACAAGCTAAATCAACCATTCTTTTCTTAGTATCATCTAATCCTTCATAGAAAATTTGTACCTACTCATCTTGAGGGATGTTGTGGTGTGGGCACTTTAAAAGTAAGGAATTGAAGTGGTCCTAGGCTTCAAAGAACAAATCTCCGTCTCATTGTTGCAACAATTGAAGTTCCCTTTTAAGTTGCTTTGCCTTCTGGGCAGGGAAAAACCTCTTCAGAAACTTGGTGGTCAATTCTTCCCAAGTATGAATGGACTCTGCAGGCAAGGAATTGTACCACAGTTTAGCATTATCTTTCAAGGAGAAAGGAAAGAGGACTAACCTGAGTCTCTTTGGAGTTTGGCCTTGAACATGCTGCAACTTGCATAAGTCAAAGAATTCCTAAAGATGCAAGTTGGGATCCTCAGTAGCTGTGCCTCTAAAATGAGTCAATGCATTTAGGATTTGGGGAGAGATATAATAGCTGCCATCCACCTCTAGTTGATATGCTATGCAAGAGGGTTGATGGAGGCTTGTTGGCACATATGCCTGCTTCATTGGTCTCCTCACTCGTGGTGGATTTGCTTCTAAGGGTCTTGGCCCAATTGATTTTCTTACAAATCTTCCATTTCAACTTCTTCTTTGTCTCTAGGTCATTGTTGAATTGTCCGCTCAATTTCAGGATCAAGGGGAATAACGATTGAGGCTGGAGATCGACGACCTTGCATGAACTGGATTACTACTTTAGTTAGGCAGCTTTAGTACTGCCTAGTCCGAATGCTCCCTGGAACTGCGCTCGATCCCAGGTTGGTGCATTCAATCGCAGTGTGCTCGATCGCACTTGGCTGTTGATTGATTGCAATCATAGAATGCCAATCCGCAACCTGCAATAGAAAATAGAAAAGTTTGGGAAAACAAGAAATTCTTTTTGATTTTTTAGCTAACACTAAATTAAAAATTGAAAATTAAAATAACAAAACTAAAGGAAAATAATTTTTTAAACAAAATTCACCGCAGTCCCCGGCAACAGCGCCAAAAACTTGTTGTGCAAAAATCTACCTAAATTAATAGGTGAATAATTGTACGTTTTACTTGCAAGTGCATAAGGTCAACACAGTAGTATATGGTGCAAGTACATGATCATTCCCACGAGGATTGCTGAATTTATGTTTAAAAATAGATTCCTTAAGCAAAAGCAAAACAAAGATTGATTGTTGAGGTGATGATAAGAAAGGGTAGGTGATGTGGTTTTTTTGTGACAAAAAATATCAATAATAAAAATAACCACTCACAGTAGGACGAATCTTTGTAGGATATGGCTATATTGAGGGTGTCGAACTTCAAGGACTGCAGGGGGTTTAACTATCAAAATTTGAAAGATTAAAATTAACTTAATTAAAAGAGAATGATTTGTTTGTGTGAATTTAAAGTGCATAAAATAAATGGAAATAAAGGAAGTAAATATATGAGAGAAAGAGTTGGGTATTGATTTCACCACTATCCGCACATCAATGGTTAACCATATTTAATTCTAGCAATTCATTCTATACATGTTATAATTAAAACAAGAAAACATATGAAAATAATTTCATACAATCAACGGAATAGCATAACCCATCTTCGGTTGGCACGGATCATCTACCTAAATTACACTAAACTAGGATGTAGTACGATCCGTCTTTCCTAGGTATGGTCTATCTAACTCTATTAATTGCATGCCAATTAAGAACCATTGTATAACCATCATTCTTATAATCACAGAAAATAATAATGATTTGAGTCAATAATAGTAAAATAATTTCTAAGACAAGATAAGAATTTTACTAATATTGAATTGGAATTAAAGAACAATTGCATTTAATATGAAGAACAGAAATCAATTGTAGCAATCCTCAGAGTTATACAATCAACATGCATAAATTGAAAAACTAGAAATTAAATACAATCAAACCATTGTGCTTGGAAAGGGTTACATCAATAGCCCACAATTGGGTTTAGCAGCTTATGATCTTCTAAGCTTCACAGACAATTTACTGAAATTTTAACTCTAGAAAGCGGTGTGTCTAATTACAGTGTTTAGAGCCCTATTTATAGGGATTAGGAAAACCCTTAAAACCCTAGAAATCCTTAGAAAACCGGAAGTCAGTCTCCCAGTCCAATTGGGAGACTGAAAACCAAATCCACGCTGGAAAAGGATTGCTGCCGTGCAGTACATGCCCGAGTGAACTCAATCCGAGGTCTTGTGCGCTAGAGCTTAACTGTTGTGCGCACGAGCGCATGCATGCGCTCGATCCCTGGCCGCAGACACTCGAACGTAGGTGCGCTCGATCCCAGGAGTGCTGCGCTCGATCCTAAATCCAGAATGCTCAGCTTTTTGTCCTTTTAAGCTCAATTTTCAATGGTTTGTCAAATAAGACCTGAAACATAAAAACAAAGCAAAACCAAACAAATAACAATGCTAAGGAATTAACCTATGTAAATTAAGGGGCTTGAATGTGCAACATTCAGCGCTTATCAGTAGGGCTTTGATATCCACCACTAAGTATATTTAGCTAATATAACAATATACCAATGCTTTGATCAAGTTATACATATCTAATGTTTGTCAACCTTAAGGCATGACGTATACTCCTAAGGCTATAGATTTCCCTAAGCAACAAGCTAGGCATGGCGTCTACTCTAACTCTTTTCATTCCTAAGGGATTTAGCATGATTTATACTAAGTTATTCCTTAGGAAAGCATATGTTCTATGGAAATCGACAAACACACGAGGCCTAGGGCATGGGATATACTCCCGGTTCCACATGTTGATTAACCCAAGAACCCGGTGTGGATTTCTTTTGTTACTTATGTTAAACCCTGGACTCGACCATCCAAATTGATTTAACTAACTAGTCCATACCACATGCATATGTTGATCAGGCACACACATACGAGGAATTCGTGCAAACAGGTATTAATCAAGTTTAATAACACAACAAGATCATCACAAAGGCGCCAATATTGAAATATTAACAAAACATAACTAGGGCTTCAATCTAGCCCTAAATAAAATATAAACTACATAATAAAGATAAAAGGTGGATGAGAAGAAAAACCCAAACTCCTCTTGATTCAGCCTTCAGTTCCTTTCCAGAGCTTGTGCCTCTTTCTCCACACCTATTCCTAGAGCCTAAGAGGTCTATTTATAGGCTTTAGAAGTCCTTGAGACACTAGTAAGCCTAGAAAATTTGTAGGGTTTTAATCCTACTATAAGTGGGAATTGGAAAACCCTAACATGGAAGGAAAGGGGGTCTTGGCTGCAGCTAATGTGGCACTTGCGCGCGGGTGCGATCGATCGCAACCCATGTGCACTCGATCACACGTCTGCGATCGATCGTATGTGCACTGCGCTCGATCGCGCATGACTGCTTCACGGCTGGTCCTCTCTGGTAGTGCACTCGATCGTAGGGAACCTATGATCGATCACAATGTCAGGAACTCATTTTTTCCCAATTTCTGTCTTTTGAGCCCAAATCTTCTAGTTTTACTTCTTTTTCTTCCAAAAGCCTACAAAAACATGGAAAACACAAAAATGAAGTAAAATGGCATAAATTAATTAAAACTGAAGGATTAAAACATGTAAGTTAAGGCCTAAAAATATGAATATTTTAGCACTTATCAATAAGCAACTCATGGATATCTTTGAGACTTTGAGGAAAGTAGAAATCAATATTCCTTTGTTAGATGAAATCAAACAGATTCCTTCTTATGCTAAATTTTCAAAGCATTGTTGCACTAACAAAAGGAGATTTCAAGAGCATGAGATAGTGGCCCTTACAGAAGAGGTAAGTGCTGTTTTATTAAGAAAATTACCACCAATGCTAATGGATCTAGGTAGTTTTACCATTCCTTGCAGGATAGGAGACCATCTTTTTGAGCATGCATTGCTGGATCTGGGAGTAAGGGTCAATTTGTTGCCTTACATGGTATATGAAAAGCTGGGTATGGGGGAGCTTCAACCAACCTCTGTCACCTTGCAATTGGCAAACAGAAGCATCAAAAGACCAAGAGGTATACTTGAGGATGTGTTGGTACAGGTAGGTACATTTATTTTACCTACTCAATTCATTGTGTTAGATGCGGAAGAATCCCCTATGCCATCACCCTTGCTTATCATCTTAGGAAGACCTTTATGAGAACTGCTGATACTACAATAGGTGTGAAAAAGGGTACTGTAAGTATGAAGGTGAATGGTGAAACAATAGAATTCAAATATTTGATGCAATGAAATTACCACATGATGAGTTAGAGTGTTTTAATGTTTGTATGATCCAAGGTGTTAGTGAGCCAGTTTTGCAGGACCCACAGAAAGATCCAGTAAAGACCCCCTTCACTCATAAATTCACAAGTCAAGACACTAGGACAGTCGATGCAGATGTTGCTGAGGACATTAGTGGAGCAAAGCAACCTCTTCAAGCCTGTCCACCATTTCCAAGTACCAAAACAAAGCTACAGCTGGATGAATAGGACAACTTGAGGTATGAAGCAAATAACGATACCAAGCTCCACAAGAAAAGACCCAAGGAGCATCATCACAGAAAGCATGTCAAGAAGGAGTTCTATGGGGGACCGAAATTGTTGACCTATAAAGAAAGTCCTGTACCTGCACCACCAAGGGCACTTGAGCCACATTCTGTGGAGCTCAAGGGCAGCTCTCCACACTAGGGACATTACAGTTACAAGTAGAAGCGTTTGAGCAATCCAGGAGCTCAAGCGCTTCTACTCAGAATAGTGGTACTGAGGCCACTGAAGGTGGTACATTTTTCCAACTCTATTTCCCATCATATCAATGTCTTTATTTTACATGTGTTCTCACTTATCCTTTGTGTCTCCTTTTTATTTTTGAACATTGTTGTACATTATGTATTTGAAAAAAAAAAACAAAAAAAACAAAAATTTTACATTCTATTACTACGATCGATCACAACAAGTACATGATCAAGAGCAGTAATCGAATTTTGCCTTTGTACATTTTGTTAGTGCAATCAAACGCACCTTGGGTGCACTCGAGCACACATCACCCACTCACGCATATCATTGCACAAGTGTGATGGAGCGCACTCGGGCAGCAGGCCACGTGACCTATTTTAGGTCACTTTCCCCCATTCCCAACATCCTTTTCTCTCACTGCGCTGTACAGTCCCCATCACCTGCACCTACACTTTCACCAGTGCACCACCACTTTTCCTCATCTCCACCGGCCTTCAACCACAACCACCGCACCGCATCTGCACTTGCATGGCCCTATTCTCCCCTGCGGCCACCACCATCATCGCATATCACAAACACATCACCCATCAATACACAAACTCCGTTTAACCACCAACATCCATTTTTCCATCATTTTTCTACAATTGTGGGTGTTCATCCACCCACATTGCCTCTCTATGTTGGGTTTTATTGTTTTGCAGGGAGTTTTGGGCATTTGTTACCATGCCTTGGCAACCTTGGTCATCACAAGTGCACACCAGGTGTTTGATAAAAGTCCCCAATCAACCTCATCATGCCAAGAACTCAAGCTTCATCTTCCTGGGGAACCGATAACCAAGCCACTTCTCCCCCACCCACTTTTGAGGAGCGGGAGCTGCTATTTGAGACCACCTTCGCCATTCGTGAAGATTTTCAAAACCTTGAAGCAACTCAATGGGCAGTCACCGAATTCAAGTGTCGGGGGCTCAAGAAGCTTTTCAAGCCGGTCACCTCCACTGCCTACAAAAAATTGGTGATCGAGTTCTATGCCCGCTTGTCCCATGCGACAAGCCGGCTGCCCTCTCTTCCAAAGTGCAAGGCCAAGCTATTGAAGTGACAAGGGCCGGCATTGCCACTGTACTTCAATGCAATGATGAGCACCCTCCAGAAACAGCACAGCTTGCCAAGCAACCGCCCAGATTCTATATGGTGGAAATCATTGAGGACATGTGCCAAGGGCAATATGCCGATGCCCATCATAATGCTGGCAGCCGCTCCAAGCTACCTCAATGGCTCTGGTTTGTGGACTCCATATTGCACCGTAATGCCTTTTCCTTGAGGCACAAGACTCAGAGGCGGGATCAATTTCTCCAAACCCTCTACGCCTTCCATAAAGATGCCTGGTATTCCATTCCCGATATCATTTGAAACCAAATTCACAAATTTTTGAATGGAGTACACATTGGAGGAGAGGAGTCCACACACTCATGGGGGTTGCCTTTCCCATATACTTAATCACCTACATCCTCCAGAAGAAAGGTATGAAGGGCACCGCAGCTGATGAGCTAGTCACTACTACTCCCATCTTTGGTATTCACCAATGGAACAAGAGTTGCTCCCATATGCCCTGGGCACCTCCAGCACCAGCACCAGCAACTGGTGCGGAAGCAAGCGAGGCCGAGCCAATGGCAGAAGATGAACCAGCAGCTGAGCCAGAAGCAGTAAAGGAGGAGGCCTCGATCATTTTTCATGCAGCACAGTACCGCTCACTTAGTGAAGAAATGGCGGGCCTTCAGAAAGAGTTGGCTAATCAAAGAAAGGAGGCTCGGGAAGATAAAGTCCTAATGGATCAAAGATTAGCTACCTTAGAAGAATTGATGCAGTCCATTCTCAGACGTTCGCCACCACCAATAGGAGCATCATCTTCTGGACAATATTGAGCAGGGACCACCGTCTGGCTAAACACGTTAAACTTAGCGCTCATGGAAGGCACCTCATAGTTTATCTTTTTATTTTGTTTTGTGTGTTTTACGTTAATCTTTTTATTTATCTTTATTTTTGTTTCTTTTTACTTGTTTTTGTGTTTTCTTATTTTGTAGGGACAAGTCTGCTTCGATCCAAGTTTGGGGGTGTGCTATGAGCCATGCTTCCCAAGACTATGTCGTCCATGTCCCAAGTACACTCTTTCCTTAATTTAGACACATTGGGGACAATGTCTCATTTAAGTTTAGGGGTATGGGCACACATGTTGTTCACACACACTTTGTCCCAATTTCATGTTATTTGTTTTGTGTGTTTGTTTATTTATTTGAAAAAAAATAAAAATAAAAAGAAGAATTTTGATTTGGTTAATGTCATGGTTAGTTTAGTTTCGTAGCCTTTTTAACTCAAGTTAGTAGATTCTTAGGGGTGTCTCTACACCTAATGCCCTAAAACCATCTGGTTTGAGAGTCATTGGCCTAACACTCATTACAGGAGTTGATTAGAAAGCTTAAGGGAATCATACATTGCACAACCTGAGTGAAAACGAAGAAAAAGAAAGTTATGCCATAGATATTCATTATGATGGGAATTTCAGTGAACTTTGAGATATTGAGACTTTGCACATTGGAATTAATTGGAAACTTCATATTTATGTGCTAGTTCACTTTACACTGTCTCGAACTTGTGATGACTTAGCTTGTCTTTTGTAAGTAACTAGACTCTAAAATTCCAATTCATTGTGAAGATGGAGTTTGTCTTTTTAAACTTACCAATGAATGAAAATCATGGTTTTGAGTGACATTTGAATTTTGGATAACATAACTTGTGCATAATGTTTGTGGGTAACATTTCTGGAAAACCCTCATGAGACTTCCCTCATCCTCTAGGGAATGCCTAGGGGTTTAAAAGGCTTGTTGTTGTATACGTTAAATGCAATCCTACATCTCAGGAAAGATTGATTTATCTTTTTGCTTTCTGTTTTTCATTTTGTTTTTAGTTTCGTATTGCTAATGGACTAGCAATATGTGAGTTTGGGGGTGTGATAAGTGCTAAAATATATGTATTTTAGCCCCTTAATTTATATTTGTTAATTCCTTAGTTTTGTTAGTTTGAGCAATTTTATTTCCTTTTTGTATTTTCTTTGTTTTATAGGTTTTTGGAAGAAAATGAAGCACTTCTAGAAAATTTGAGCATAAAAGACAAAATTGGGAAAAGCTAGAGGTTTTGATAGTACGATCGAGCGCCTAAAGCCAAGGAATGAGCGCGAGGCGTGCGCTCGAGCGCAGAAGAAGAAACTCGAGCGGAGGTGTGCGATCGAGCACACAACTCCCATGATCGAGTACACTCATGCGCTGGAAGAAATACAGATGCGGCCAGGACTTCCTTTTCCTTCCAAATTAGGGTCTTTCTAGTCCTAGTACAACTAGGACTAAACCCTACGATTTTGCTAGGTTTACTTGGGTTTTTAGGATTTTTCTAAGCCTATAAATAGACCTCTAAGGCTCATAATTAGGGAGATAACTTTGGAGAGGAGAATTTGTAGGCTACTTCTAGGAGTGGTTTTCGGTTCTTTCTTTTCCCTTTATTTTAATTATATGTAACTAATTACTTTAGTATGGCTAGATTGAAGCCCTAATTATGTTTCTTTAATATTTCAATATTGACGCCTTTGTGATAATCATATTGTGATGCTTAACTGGATTAATTCCAGCTTTATTGAATTCCTCGTATGAATGTGTGTGGCCAACATATGCATATGGTATGGATTAGTTATTTAAGTCAATTTGGATGATCGAGTCCTGGGCTTAATAGAGTGACAACAGAATCTCCTCAAGAGTTCTTGGGTTAATCAACATGGAAAACCGAGAGTAGACACCCATGCCCTGGGTTCTTGTGTTTGTCGATTTCCATAGATTTCTGCTTTCTTAAAGAACAACTTAGTAGACACCCATGCTAAATTCTTTAAGAAAGAAAAGAATTAGAGTAGACACCCATGCCTAATTTGTTGCTTAGGGAGATCAATAGCTTAAGGAATAGACACTCATGCCCTTAGGTTGGCAAACTTTAGGTATTCATAATATGATTAGAACATTGGTATATTGTTATATTATTGAGCATGATTAGTGGTGGATATCAAAGCCCTACCTTCTCATTTATCTTTATTCCTTTTTCATAGTATCAATTTCGTGACAAAGTTGATATTTTAATAAATTCTAAGCAAAATCAACAATCTCCATGGGAACGATCTCGTACTTGCACCCTATACTATTGTCTTGATCTTGTGCACTTGCGAGTAAAACGTATTGAACATGGCAGGAGGCCATTCTAGCAGAACGATGAGCGGCTAAACTTGTAATAGGGTGTTGATATAGCCCTTTCTAAGTAACAATGGTTTAATTGTATTTTAATTTTGGTTTTTCTATATGTGTGATGGTTGTATAATTATGAGAATTTATCTTTAATGTTTATATTCAATCATTATGAAATTCTTCTCTTGTCTTAGAATGCTTTTTGTATTGATTAAACTGTATCATTCATATTTTTAGGGATTATATAAATGATTGTTATACAACAGTTTTAACTGACACATGATTAAAAGGGTTTGATAGGCCATGCCTATAGAAGGAGAATTACTCTACACTCTAGCTTAGTGTGTAATTGTTGTACCCAATACTACCTAGCATCAGCAGTGCGATCGAGCGCACCTGTGCAAACTTGCTAGTTTCCAGCAACTGCAGCACCGAATTTCCAACACACGTTTGGGCTGTTTGTGAGCTTTAACTTTCTGTGTTAGTTTTTTATTTTATTTTATTTTATTGTTATTTCTATTTTAGTTTATGTTGGGTTGCCTTTCTTTGTCTTTGCCTTTAATTGCTTATGACCCCGACATTGAGCACACTCTTAGACAACTTAGAGCCGAAAGGAATTCTAATTTGCCAAGAGAGCACACCACTGAGACCATGGGCAATGGTAACCCTGTGGCTTTGAGAGATCACTATCTCCCACCACACACACTTCCCCCACATGTCTCAGGCTGCCGGACATTACGGTAGCCCACTATGAGATTAAGCCTAGCACTATACAAAGTCTACCATCTTTCTTAGGGCTTAGCAATGAAAATCCTTATGACTTCCTCAATG
Organism: Corylus avellana; assembly: GCF_901000735.1. Classification (NCBI taxonomy): domain Eukaryota; kingdom Viridiplantae; phylum Streptophyta; class Magnoliopsida; order Fagales; family Betulaceae; genus Corylus; species Corylus avellana. Next base: position 20,270,332 of record NC_081541.1, on the reverse strand, counting down.
AATTCTTAGCAATTTGTTCCACCATTAAATTGACTGGATTCACTGAGGATGCTCTAAGGATGCGTCTCTTTCCTTTCTCCCTCAAGGAGAGAGCCGAACATTGGTTTAGTTCCTTAGCACCCAATTCCATTACTTCTTGGGCTGAATTGCAACAAGAATTTCTTAAAAAGTATTTTCCCATAGGAAAGACAAATGACAATAGGAGAGCTATCACAAGTATTTCCCAATATAAGGGCGAGGAATTCCATGAGACCTGGAAGAGACTGAGGGACCTTCTTAGATCATGTCCACACCATGCTGTCCCGAAATGGCAGCTTGTGCAAAGCTTCTATGATGGCTTGACCGAGCCTCATAGACAAATGGTAGACGCATCCTATGGGGGGACATTTATGTTAAAGAGTGAGGATAAAGCATGGGCCCTGTTTGAAAATTTGAGTAGAAATTCTATTCATCATGCTTCCACTAGACATAGGGCACCCGCACCTAAAGAACCAAAGACCGACGATCTCTTCCTAGTTGATGCTATCACTAGGAAGTTAGATCAATTGATGGTTGTTGGTCTTGCACCTAATTCTGCTCACATGCACACATAGCCTGAACCATGCTCATTTTGTTCTAGTCCTATGCATCATATGAGTGACCATCCTACTGCTAGAAATTATGCTAATGTTTCTAATGAGCAGGTCAATGCAACATTCTCCCAACCAGGTAATGATCCGTAGTCCAATACTTATAACCCAGGGTGGAGAAATCATCCAAACTTCTCACGGAAGGCCCAAGCTCCTGGGTTGCACAATCAAGCTCAATCTAACAGGCAACCCTATCAACCTTCTTCCACATACCGGCCTCCACAGCTATCAGGCCACACTAGCCCCTCGGTTGGATTCTCACTTTCAAGAGAAGATATGGAACCTTATGAGTGAGACGAATCAGACTCTAAAAGCTCACCAAGAGATAATGAAATCTCAACAGGAGATCAGCGCTTATCATGGACTACACCACTTCGCTTAGGGATTTGTTCGCACCAGTTGCGACAAACTCCCCTTCGTACATAGTGTTGCCACCAACCAATGCCGCCCAATTCGATTTGAAGCCATACTTCCATGGCCTGGAACTTGAAAATCCTTACAATCATGTAAAGAAATTCAAGGACATTTGTGCCACCTTCAAATTTTAGAATTTCTCTGAAGAGTCTGTCCACCTTAGACTCTTCCCTTTCTCACTACACGATAAAGCTAGGCCATTGTTGGACCCCAACACGCCCGGATCCATTACATCTTGGGAGATCTTGTTGAGCAAGTTTTACAACAAGTTCTTCCCAACGTCAAAAGTGAATGAGAGCAGTAAGGAAATTAGCTCTTTCACTCAGGAGGAAGATAAGAAGTTCTCTAAGAGTTGGGAACATTTTAAGGATCTACTGATAAAGTGCCCTCCGCAAGGATATGAGAAGTGGAGACTCGTTCAGTTCTTCTACCAAGGATTGACTCAATCCAATCGTAGCATGATCGAGTCAATGAACAGAGGGGCATTTTTAAGTCTGACAGGGAATGAAGCGTATAATGCATTAGAGAAGTTGTCTGACAACTCACAGCAGTGGGATTTTTCGAGTTGTCAAGACTGGTCCACTCATGCTCCCAAGAAAGGAGGCATCTATGAGATTAAGGAGGACACTGATTTGAGGATAAAGATAGATGCCCTTACCAAGAAGATCGACGCTCTCGCTGTGGGCCAGTCCATTAATGCTATCAACACTTTCAATGTTGATAGCTATTCCATCTATGCTAGTCCTATGCATTTAGCACAGAATTGTCCATATATGTTGGCTTTTGCCGAGTATCCTATGGAACAAGTGAACGCTTTCAACAACTATAGGAAGCAGTCAAATGGACCATACTCTGAGACATACAATCCAGTGTGGCGGAACCACCCTAATTTCTCATGAAAGCAAAACCAACCGGTGAATCAGGGAGGAGCCCCTCATCATTCTCACAATCAATACCCTCCCAGATTTCTTCCACTGGTTCCGACTCATGGTTGCTCGGCCCAGCCAGCGCCATCACCTTCTTACCACGCTCCCACTCAAGCGCCAGCGTCGATTTCACAATCATTAGAGGAAACTGTATGGATTTCATGAAGATGATCAGCCAATCCATCAGTGAAGTGAGGAGCGCAACAATGGTAAACACCCAAGCAATTGCCAAGCTAAAGAGTCAGATGGGTGAAATCGCAAGTCACTTGGGTGAAGAGAGAAGGGAAAGTTCCCTAGTTAGCCTATGCCCAACCTGAAGGGATAGTATGCGGTTGGAAGTTCTTTGGAACTTGCGCACGGGCAGGAGCAGGTGCAATCAATTGTCACACTAAGGTCAGGGAGACAAGTGGACAATCAAGTGGTTCTGCCTGAAGAGAACCCAACTGTGCCACAAGGGCAAGAGTGTGGCAACAAGGAGAAGAGAGATGCTGAGCCATCTAAAGGAACACCAACTGTTGAGGACCTTCCTAGGTCATTTGTGCCTAAAGCACCTTACCCTGAAAGGTTGCAAGCACCTAAGAAAGGAGGGAAGTTTGAGGACATTCTTGAGGTATTCAAGCAAGTCCAAATCAATATCCAATTTTTGGATGCCATCCGGCAAGTGTCGTAATATGCCAAGTTCTTGAAGGACTTGATAACTGTCAAGAGGAAGACAAATGTCCCACAGAAGGCATTCTTGACCGAGCATGTTAGCTCAACCCTGCAATACAAGTTGCCCATCAAGTACAAGGACCCTAGGTGTCCTACTATCTCTTGCATGATCGGAGTCAGTCGTATTGAGAGGGCGTTATTGGATCTCTGCGCGAATGTACATCTTTTGCCCTACTCAGTCTACTTACAGTTGGGGTTATGTGAATTAAAGCCCACATTGATGACACTCCAATTGGTTGACCGGTAGTGAAGGTTCCATGGGGAATAATCAAGGATGTCTTGATTAAGGTGGATAAATTTTATTTCCCCATGGATTTTCACTGTGCTAGCTAGACACAGAGCCAATTCCAAATGTTGGGATTCAAATACCAGTAATTCTAGGGTGACCAATCCTAGATACAGCTAACGCCCTAATAAATTGAAGGACGGCGGTAATGAAGATCTCCTTTGGAAATATGACAGTGAAGCTGAATATCTTTCATATCAGCAAGCAACCACTAGAATTTGATGAAGTAAGAAATGTATGATTGATAGAGGAGATCATGGAGGACATTGTTGAAGAATCAAGCATGGAGGACCCCCTGGAAGCATGCCTAGCTCAGTTTGGAGATGATTTGGATTTAGACAAGTTACTTGAGTAGGCAAAAGTGAGTTTGGAGAATGCTCCTCTGGTGAGTAGTGAGAAGGAGGAGGCATCAGTACCCGAGCCTCTCAAGAAGGAACTTTAGCCTTTACCGGATAACCTCAAGAATAAGTTCCTCGGTCCAGCAGAATCTTTGCCTGTGATCATAGCTTCTAATTTAGTTGGTGCTCTAAAAGATAAGTTGTTGGATGCTTTGAGAGAGCACAAGGAAGCTATCAGGTGGACCATTGAAGACATAAAAGGGATAAGCCCCTCAGTGGTGATGCACAAGATACATATGGAGGAAAATACCAAGCCATTGAGGGAGCCACAGAGAAGGCTTAACCCAGCTATGCAGGAAGTGGTGAGAGTAGAAGTGATTAAGCTATTGGATGCAGGCATCATCTATCCAATTTCTGACAGCAAGTGGGTAAGCCCAATTCAAGTAGTGCCTAAGTGGCCTGGATTGATGGTAGTCAAGAACAAGGATGACGAGTTGGTCCCAACTCATGTTCAACCAGGATGGAGAGTTTGCATAGACTACTGCAATCTAAATGCCGCCACCAAGGAGGATCATTTTCCACTCCCATTCATTGATCAGATGGTGGAGCGCTTAGCTAGGCATGAATATTACTACTTTTTGGATGGTTATTCGGATATCACCAGGTCTTTGTGGACCCCAAAGATCAGGAGAAGATGACGTTTACCTGTCCTTTTAGGACGTTTGTCTACCGTCGCATGCCCTTTGGGTTATGCAATGCACTTGCCACTTTTTAGCGGTGCATGATTAGTATTTTTCTAACATGGTAGAACGTTTCCTTGAGATTTTCATGGATGACTTTTCCCTCTTCGGTTCATCATTTGAGGAGTGTTTGCACCGGCTAACTTTGGTCTTAGTGTAGTGCAAGGAGAATCTGGTGCTTAATTGAGAGAAATGCCATTTCATGGTAAAGCAAGGCATTGTACTGGGGCACGTCATCTCTCAACATGGGATTGAGGTTGACAAAGTGAAGGTGGATTTGATCTCCAACCTTCCACCCCCTACGTATAGTGAAGGAGGTTCGTTCATTTTTGAGCCATGCAGGATCTACAGGCGATTTACACATGACTTTAGCAAAATCGCCAGGCCCTTGAGCAAGTTGTTGGTTAAGAAACCCCCCATTTGCATTTGATGAGGACTACAAGAAAGCATTTGAGGAATTGAAGAGAATTTTGACGTCCACACCCAACTAGGTTTTAACATTTGAGATCATGTGTGACCCATCGGATTATGCAGTAGGAGTTGTTTTGGGGCAGCATGTTGATAAACTCCCCCACGTCATCTTCTATGCAAGCAGGACACTCAACTACTCCACAACTGAAAAGGAATTGCTTACGGTCATTTTTACTTTGGACAAGTTTAGATCCTACTTACTAGGATCTAAAGTCATTATCTATTCAGATCATGCGGCATTGAAGTATCTTTTATCTAAAAAGATGTTAAATCTCGCCTCATCCAATGGATCTTGCTGTTGCAAGAATTTGGCATAGAGATTCGGGATAAGAAGGGTTCCAAAAATGTGGTGTCTGATCATCTGTCGAGGTTGACTGTAGATTTTGCTGAAGATGCCACCCCCATCTCTGAGACCTTCCCTGATGAGCAATTGATGCATATTACTCTCACAACTGCACCATGGTTTGTTGGTACAGTAAACTATCTTGTCACCAACCAAATGCCCTTGCATTGGGGCGACAAGATAAATCCAAGTTTATGGCCATGGTGAAGTACTTCCTTTGGGAAGATCCTTATCTGTTCAAGTATTGTCTCGATCAGATCATTAAGAGGTGTATTCCTGAGCATGACCAATCCAATGTTATCTCTTTTTGTCATGATCAAGCCTATAGAGGCCATTTCAATGCTAACAAGACCGCTAGGAAGATTTTGCAATGTGGATTTTATTGGCCTACCCTGTTCTATGATTCTCATGCATACTATGCCGCATGTAGGTGTTGCCAGAAGCTAAGGAGTATCTCTAGGAGGAATATGATGCCCCTCAACTCCATTCTAATTGTCGAGATTTTTTATGTGTGGGGCATTGATTTTATGGGACCTTTTCCGAACTCCTTTGGTTTCCTCTATATCCTTGTTGCTGTGGACTACGTGTCCAAATGGGTGGAGGTTGTTGCACGCAAGACCAATGACCACAGAGTTGTAGTCTAATTTTTAAAGGACACTATCTTTGCTCATTTTGGTACACCTCGAGCAATCATAAGTGATGGGGGCAAGCATTTTTGCAACATGAGTTTTGATCAGCTGATGAAGAAGTATTTCATCACGCATAAAGTTTCCACCCCTTATCATCCACAAAAGAGTGGACAAGTGGAGATTTCAAATCATGAGATTAAGAGAATTT
>NC_081541.1:20212355-20264537 GCF_901000735.1 Corylus avellana | reverse complement strand
TGTAATTTATGCCAACTACAATTATTAATTATTTACTATTTATTCCAAAAAAACATTTTCTTTTTTTGTTTTTATTCACCCATTGGTTTTCTTGTATTTTTTTTAAAAATTGTTTTGTTTTTTTTTTTCAATTATTTTATTATTTATTTGTTAAAATAATAGGGGTATTATAGGAATATTAAAAATAAGTGGCATTTTTATACAATTTGGTAGTTCGGGAGGCTACTTTAGTATCTTTTGAACATTGGAGAGTTATATTGCAAACGACTGGTACTTTGGGTGGCTTTTTTATATTTTTCTAAAAAAAAAATATACTTCCAATTTTTTCATTTTTATTTATTTATTTATTTATTTTAAATTTTTCTCTTATAATATTAACTAAAAATTTCTGTTTAATAAATTTTTATGATAAAGATCATTAAGTTGATATTTATCTTATAATTAATTATAAAATAATACAAAATCCAAAGATAATATAAGATCAATATAACTAAGGCACTAAGATAATATAAAAAGCTAACAGTTCAATTGAATGTTCGATTGAACCTTCAATTGTATCCAATTTGATCTATCAATTGATTATACCACAGTCAATCGAACTAATTCAGTAGGATCGATCAGACATTTGATTCTATCACGATCAATCAAACTAATTCATTATGATTGATCAGATGTTTGATCGAACGATTGATCCTAATGCGATCAATCGAACTAATTTATTAGGATCGATCAGATGTTTGATCGATCATTTAATCATATCACGATCGATCGAACTAATTCATTATGATCAACCGGATGTTTGATCGAACATTTGATCCCATTACGATCGATCAGACTAATATGTAATAGTATCGATCGGAATTGATTTTATCAGATGTTTGATTGAACCTTCAATCATGTCAAGTTTTATTGATTGTATCCCGATCAATTTAAGTAATGCACTAATATAATATAAAATGCTTAGACTTCAATTCAATGTTCGATCGAACATTTAATTTGTTTGAATTTTGTTCAATCATTTGATCTTACCACGATCGATCGAATGAATGCACTAGGTAGGACCAATCGGATGTCTGATCAAACATTCAATTTCAATTGTTTCAATCATTTGATCTTATCACGATCAATCGAACTAATTCATTATAACTGATCGGATATTTGATCAAACCTTCAATTTCAATTGTTTCAATCATTTGACCTTATCACGATCAATCGAACTAATTCATTATGATTGATCGGATATTCGATCAAGCCTTCAATTTCAATTGTTTCAAGTTTGATCGATCATTTGATCCTATCATGATTGATTGAACAAATGTACTTGATTAAACGGATGTTTGAACGAACCTTTAATTTCAATTGTTTCAATTTTGATTGTCTCTTGATCCTATCATTTGATTGTATCACTATCGAAGTTGTTGTACATTATGCAATAGAAATTAAAAAATAAAAAAAAAATAAAAAAATATATATATATATATATTATATTCTGTTTTTACAATCGATCGCATACTTGTTGCGATCGATCGCAGTAATCGAATTTTGGCTTTGAACATTCTGTTACTGCGATCAATCGCATCTTGGGTGCGCTCGATTGCACATCATCCACAACACACACACTGCTGTCCGAATGCGATCGAGCGCACTCGGACAGCACACCACGTGACCTATTTTAGGTCACTTTCCCCCCACACCCCACATATTTTTCTTCTCCAAGCACCCACCTCCGGCACTCCTCCACCGTTTTCCACCACTCCTCCACCGTTTTTCACCACCTCTACCACACAGCCACCACACGGTTCTCTCCTCCGGCAACCATACCACCAACTTTTCACCACCTCTACTTTACACCTCGTTCCCCATTCCCATCAACACCCCAACGCCAATCACTTCTCCAACTTTTTTTTTTCTCATATTTCTGCAATTGTAGGTGTTCATCCACCCACATTGCTTTCTTGTGGTTGGATTTTGGTGTTTTTGCAGGGGGTTTTGAGCGGAGTTGCTTTGTTTTGCAATTTTGGCTATCTCTAGTGCACACCAGGTGTTCGACAAAAGTCCCCAATCAAGCTCATCATGCCAAGAACTTGAGCTTCGTCCTCCCAAGGGTCCGATACCCAAGCCATTTCTCCCCCGCCCACTTTTGAGGAGCGGGAGCTGCTATTTGAGACCACCTTCGCCATTCGTGAAGACTTTCAAAATCTTGAGGCAACTCAATGGGCAGTCACCGAATTCAAGTGTCGGGGGCTCAAGAAGCTTTTCAAGCCGGTCACCTCCACTGCCTACAAAAAATTGGTGATCGAGTTCTATGCCCGCTTGTCCCATGCGACAAGCCGGCTGCCCTCTCTTCCAAAGTGCAAGGCCAAGCTATTGAAGTGACAAGGGCCGGCATTGCCACTGTACTTCAATGCAATGATGAGCACCCTCCAGAAACAGCACAGCTTGCCAAGCAACCGCCCAGATTCTATATGGTGGAAATCATTGAGGACATGTGCCAAGGGCAATATGCCGATGCCCATCATAATGCTGGCAGCCGCTCCAAGCTACCTCAATGGCTCTGGTTTGTGGACTCCATATTGCACCGTAATGCCTTTTCCTTGAGGCACAAGACTCAGAGGCGGGATCAATTTCTCCAAACCCTCTACGCCTTCCATAAAGATGCCTGGTATTCCATTCCCGATATCATTTGGAACCAAATTCACAAATTTTTGAATGGAGTACACATTCGAGGAGAGGAGTCCACACACTCATGGGGGTTGCCTTTCCCATATACTTAATCACCTACATCCTCCAGAAGAAAGGTATGAAGGGCACCGCAGCTGATGAGCTAGTCACTACTACTCCCATCTTTGGTATTCACCAATGGAACAAGAGTTGCTCCCATATGCCCCGGGCACCTCCAGCACCAGCAACTGGTGCGGAAGCAAGCGAGGCCGAGCCAATGGCAGAAGATGAACCAGCCGCTGAGCCAGAAGCAGTAAAGGAGGAGGCCCCGATCATTTTTCATGCAGCACAGTACCGCTCACTTAGTGAAGAAATGGCGGGCCTTCAGAAAGAGTTGGCTAATCAAAGAAAGGAGGCTCAGGAAGATAAAGTCCTAATGGATCAAAGATTAGCTACCTTAGAAGAATTGATGCAGTCCATTCTCAGACGTTCGCCACCACCAATAGGAGCATCATCTTCTGGACAACATTGAGCAGGGACCACCGTCTGGCTAAAGACGTTAAACTTAGCGCTCATGGGAGGCACCTCATAGTTTATCTTTTTATTTTGTTTTGTGTGTTTTACGTTAATCTTTTTATTTATCTTTAGTTTTGTTTCTTTTTACTTGTTTTTGTGTTTTCTTATTTTGCAGGGACAAGTCTGCTTCGATCCAAGTTTGGGGGTGTGCCATGAGCCATGCTTCCTAAGACTATGTCGTCCATGTCCCAGGTACACTCTTTCCTTAATTTAGACACATTGGGGACAATGTGTCATTTAAGTTTGGGGGTATGGGCACACATGTTGTTCACACACACTTTGTCCCAATTTCATGTTATTTGTTTTGTGTGTTTGTTTATTTATTTGAAAAAAAATAAAAATAAAAAGAAGAATTTTGATTTGGTTAATGTCATGGTTAGTTTAGTTTCGTAGCCTTTTTAACTCAAGTTAGTAGATTCTTAGGGGTGTCTCTACACCTAATGCCCTAAAACCATCTGGTTTGAGAGTCATTGGCCTAACACTCATTACAGGAGTTGATTAGAAAGCTTAAGGGAATCATACATTGCACAACCTGAGTGAAAACGAAGAAAAAGAAAGTTATGCCATAGATATTCATTATGATGGGAATTTCAGTGAACTTTGAGATATTGAGACTTTGCACATTGGAATTAATTGGAAACTTCATATTTATGTGCTAGTTCACTTTACACTGTCTCGAACTTGTGATGACTTAGCTTATCTTTTGTAAGTAACTAGACTCTAAAATTCCAATTCATTGTGAAGATGGAGTTTGTCTTTTTAAACTTGCCAATGAATGAAAATCATGGTTTTGAGTGACACTTGAATTTTGGATAACATAACTTGTGCATAATGTTTGTGGGTAACATTTCTGGAAAACCCTCATGAGACTTCCCTCATCCTCTAGGGAATGCCTAGGGGTTTAAAAGGCTTGTTGTTGTATATGTTAAATGCAATCCTACATCTCAGGAAAGATTGATTTATCTTTTTGCTTTCTGTTTTTCATTTTGTTTTTAGTTTCGTATTGCTAATGGACTAGCAATATGTGAGTTTGGGGGTGTGATAAGTGCTAAAATATATGTATTTTAGCCCCTTAATTTATATTTGTTAATTCCTTAGTTTTGTTAGTTTGAGCAATTTTATTTCCTTTTTGTATTTTCTTTGTTTTATAGGTTTTTGGAAGAAAATGAAGCACTTCTAGAAAATTTGAGCATAAAAGACAAAATTGGGAAAAGCTAGAGGTTTTGATAGTACGATCGAGCGCCCAAAGCCAAGGAGTGAGCGCGAGGCGTGCGCTCGAGCGCAGAAGAAGAAACTCGAGCGGAGGTGTGTGATCGAGCACACAACTCCCATGATCGAGTACACTCATGCGCTGGAAGAAATACAGATGCGGCCAGGACTTCCTTTTCCTTCCAAATTAGGGTTTTCCAAGTCCTAGTACAACTAGGACTAAACCCTACGATTTTGCTAGCTTTACTTGGGTTTTTAGGATTTTTCTAAGCCTATAAATAGACCTCTAAGGCTCATAACTAGGGAGATAACTTTGGAGAGGAGAATTTGTAGGCTACTTCTAGGAGTGGTTTTCGGTTCTTTCTTTTCCCTTTATTTTAATTATATGTAACTAATTACTTTAGTATGGCTAGATTGAAGCCCTAATTATGTTTCTTTAATATTTCAATATTTACGCCTTTGTGATAATCATATTGTGATGCTAAACTGGATTAATTCCAGCTTTATTGAATTCCTCGTATGAATGTGTGTGGCCAACATATGCATATGGTATGGATTAGTTATTTGAGTCAATTTGGTTGATCGAGTCCTGGGCTTAATAGAGTGACAACAGAATCTCCTCATGAGTTCTTGGGTTAATCAACATGGAAAACCGAGAGTAGACACCCATGCCCTAGGTTCTTGTGTTTGTCGATTTCCATAGATTTCTGCTTTCTTAAAGAACAACTTAGTAGACACCCATGCTAAATTCTTTAAGAAATAAAAGAATTAAAGTAGACACCCATGCCTAATTCGTCGCTTAGGGAGATCAATAGCTTAAGGAGTAGACACTCATGCCCTTAGGTTGGCAAACTTTAGGTATTCATAATATGATTAGAACATTGGTATATTGTTATATTATTGAGCATGATTAGTGGTGGATATCAAAACCCTACCTTCTCATTTATCTTTATTCCTTTTTCATAGTATCAATTTCGTGACAAAGTTGATATTTTAATAAATTCTAAGCAAAATCAACAATCTCCATGGGAACGATCTCGTACTTGCACCCTATACTATTGTCTTGATCTTGTGCACTTGCGAGTAAAACGTATTGAACATGGCAGGAGGCCATTCTAGCAGAACGATGAGCGGCTAAACTTGTAATAGGGTGTCGATATAGCCCTTTCTAAGTAACAATGGTTTAATTGTATTTTAATTTTGGTTTTTCTATATGTGTGATGGTTGTATGATTATGAGAATTTATCTTTAATGTTTATATTCAATCATTATGAAATTCTTCTCTTGTCTTAGAATGCTTTTTGTATTGATTAAACTCTATCATTCATATTTTTAGGGATTATATAAATGATTGTTATACAACAGTTTTAACTGACACATGATTAAAAGGGTTTGATAGGCCATGCCTATAGAAGGAGAATTACTCTACACTCTAGCTTAGTGTGTAATTGTTGTACCCAATACTAGCTAGCATCAGCAGTGCAATCGAGCGCACCTGTACAAACTTGCCAGTTTCCAGCAACTGCAGCACCGAATTTCCAACACACGTTTGGGTTGTTTGTGAGCTTTAACTTTCTGTGTTAGTTTTTTATTTTATTTTATTTTATTGTTATTTCTATTTTAGTTTATGTTGGGTTGCCTTTCTTTGTCTTTGCCTTTAATTGCTTATGACCCCGACATTGAGCACACTCTTAGACAACTTAGAGCCGAAAGGAATTCTAATTTGCCAAGAGAGCACACCACTGAGACCATGGGCAATGGTAACCCTGTGGCTTTGAGAGATCACTATCTCCCACCACACACACTTCCCCCACATGTCTCAGGCTGCCGGACATTACGGTAGCCCACTATGAGATTAAGCCTAGCACTATACAAAGTCTACCATCTTTCTTAGGGCTTAGCAATGAAAATCCTTATGACTTCCTCAATGAATTCTTAGCAATTTGTTCCACCATTAAATTGACTGGATTCACTGAGGATGCTCTAAGGATGCGTCTCTTTCCTTTCTCCCTCAAGGAGAGAGCCGAACATTGGTTTAGTTCCTTAGCACCCAATTCCATTACTTCTTGGGCTGAATTGCAACAAGAATTTCTTTAAAAGTATTTTCCCATAGGAAAGACGAATGACAATAGGAGAGCTATCACTAGTATTTCCCAATATAAGGGCGAGGAATTCCATGAGACCTGGGAGAGACTGAGGGACCTTCTTAGATCATGACCACACCATGCTGTCCCGAAATGGCAGCTTGTGCAAAGCTTCTATGATGGCTTGACCGAGCCTCATAGACAAATGGTAGACGCATCCTATGGGGGGACATTTATGTTAAAGAGTGAGGATAAAGCATGGGCCCTGTTTGAAAATTTGAGTAGAAATTCTATTCATCATGCTTCCACTAGACATAGGGCACCCGCACCTAAAGAACCAAAGACCGACGGTCTCTTCCTAGTTGATGCTATCACTAGGAAGTTAGATCAATTGATGGTTGTTGGTCTTGCAGCTAATTCTGCTCACATGCACACATAGCCTGAACCATGCTCATTTTGTTCTAGTCCTATGCATCATATGAGTGACTATCCTACTGCTAGAAATTATGCTAATGTTTCTAATGAGCAGGTCAATGCAACATTCTCCCAACCAGGTAATGATCCGTAGTCCAATACTTATAACCCAGGGTGGAGAAATCATCCAAACTTCTCACGGAAGGCCCAAGCTCTTGGGTTGCACAATCAAGCTCAATCTAACAGGCAACCCTATCAACCTTCTTCCACATACCGGCCTCCACAGCTATCAGGCCACACTAGCCCCTCGGTTGGATTCTGACTTTCAAGAGAAGATATGGAACCTTATGAGTGAGATGAATCAGACTCTAAAAGCTCACCAAGAGATAATGAAATCTCAACAGGAGATCAGCACTTATCATGGACTACACCACTTCGCTTAGGGATTTGTTCGCACCAGTTGCGACAAACTCCCCTTCGTACATAGTGTTGCCACCAACCAATGCCGCCCAATTCGATTTGAAGCCATACTTCCATGGCCTAGAACTTGAAAATCCTTACAATCATGTAAAGAAATTCAAGGACATTTGTGCCACCTTCAAATTTTTGAATTTCTCTGAAGAGTCTGTCCACCTTAGACTCTTCCCTTTCTCACTACACGATAAAGCTAGGGCATTGTTGGACCCCAACACGCTCGGATCCATTACATCTTGGGAGATCTTGTTGAGCAAGTTTTACAACAAGTTCTTCCCAACGTCAAAAGTGAATGAGAGCAGTAAGGAAATTAGCTCTTTCACTCAGGAGGAAGATAAGAAGTTCTCTAAGAGTTGGGAACATTTTAAGGATCTACTGATAAAGTGCCCTCCGCAAGGATATGAGAAGTGGAGACTCGTTCAGTTCTTCTACCAAGGATTGACTCAATCCAATCGTAGCATGATCGAGTCAATGAACAGAGGGGCATTTTTAAGTCTGACAGGGAATGAAGCGTATAATGCATTAGAGAAGTTGTCTGACAACTCACAGCAGTGGGATTTTTCGAGTTGTCAAGACTGGTCCACTCATGCTCCCAAGAAAGGAGGCATCTATGAGATTAAGGAGGACACTGATTTGAGGATAAAGATAGATGCCCTTACCAAGAAGATCGACGCTCTCGCTGTGGGCCAGTCCATTAATGCTATCAACACTTTCAATGTTGATAGCTATTCCATCTATGCTAGTCCTATGCATTTAGCACAGAATTGTCCATATATGTTGGCTTTTGCCGAGTATCCTATGGAACAAGTGAACGCTTTCAACAACTATAGGAAGCAGTCAAATGGACCATACTCTGAGACATACAATCCAGTGTGGCGGAACCACCCTAATTTCTCATGAAAGCAAAACCAACCGGTGAATCAGGGAGGAGCCCTTCATCATTCTCACAATCAATACCCTCCCAGATTTCTTCCACCGGTTCCGACTCATGGTTGCTCGGCCCAGCCAGCGCCATCACCTTCTTACCACGCTCCCACTCAAGCGCCAGCGTCGATTTCACAATCATTAGAGGAAACTGTATGGATTTCATGAAGATGATCAGCCAATCCATCAGTGAAGTGAGGAGCGCAACAATGGTAAACACCCAAGAAATTGCCAAGCTAAAGAGTCAGATGGGTGAAATCGCAAGTCACTTGGGTGAAGAGAGAAGGGAAAGTTCCCTAGTTAGCCTATGCCCAACCTGAAGGGATAGTATGCAGTTGGAAGTTCTTTGGAACTTGCGCACGGGCAGGAGCAGGTGCAATCAATTGTCACACTAAGGTCAGGGAGACAAGTGGACAATCAAGTGGTTCTGCCTGAAGAGAACCCAACTGTGCCACAAGGGCAAGAGTGTGGCAACAAGGAGAAGAGAGATGCTGAGCCATCTAAAGGAACACCAACTATTGAGGACCTTCCTAGGTCATTTGTGCCTAAAGCACCTTACCCTGAAAGGTTGCAAGCACCTAAGAAATGAGGGAAGTTTGAGGACATTCTGGAGGTATTCAAGCAAGTCCAAATCAATATCCAATTTTTGGATGCCATCCGGCAAGTGTCGTAATATGCCAAGTTCTTGAAGGACTTGATAACTGTCAAGAGGAAGACAAATGTCACATAGAAGGCATTCTTGACCGAGCATGTTAGCTCAATCCTGCAATACAAGTTGCCCATCAAGTACAAGGACCCTAGGTGTCCTACTATCTCTTGCATGATCGGAGTCAGTCGTATTGAGAGGGTGTTATTGGATCTTGGAGCGAGTGTACATCTTTTGCCCTACTCAGTCTACTTACAGTTGGGGTTATGTGAATTAAAGCCCACATTGATGACACTCCAATTGGTTGACCGATAGTGAAGGTTCCATGGGGAATAATCAAGGATGTCTTGATTAAGGTGGATAAATTTTATTTCCCCATGGATTTTCACTGTGCTAGCTAGACACAGAGCCAATTTCAAATGTTGGGATTCCAATACCGGTAATTCTAGGGTGACCAATCCTAGATACAGCTAACGCCCTAATAAATTGAAGGATGGCGGTAATGAAGATCTCCTTTGGAAATATGAAAGTGAAGCTGAATATCTTTCATATCAGCAAGCAACCACTAGAATTTGATGAAGTAAGAAATGTATGATTGATAGAGGAGATCATGGAGGGCACTGTTGAAGAATCAAGCATGGAGGACCCCCTGGAAGCATGCCTAGCTCAGTTTGGAGATGATTTGGATTTAGACAAGTTACTTGAGTAGGCAGAAGTGAGTTTGGAGAATGCTCCTCTGGTGAGTAGTGAGAAGGAGGAGGCATCAGTACCCGAGCCTCTCAAGAAGGAACTTTAGCCTTTACCGGATAACCTCAAGAATAAGTTCCTCGGTCCAGCAGAATCTTTGCCTGTGATCATAGCTTCTGATTTAGTTGGTGCTCTAAAAGATAAGTTGTTGGATGCTTTGAGAGAGCACAAGGAAGCTATCAGTTGGACCATTGAAGACATAAAAGGGATAAGCCACTCAGTGGTGATGCACAAGATACATATGAAGGAAAATGCCAAGCCATTGAGGGAGCCACAGAGAAGGCTTAACCCAGCTATGTAGGAAGTGGTGAGAGTAGAAGTGATTAAGCTATTGGATGCAAGCATCATCTATCCAATTTCTGACAGCAAGTGGGTAAGCCCAATTCAAGTAGTGCCTAAGTGGCCTGGATTGATGGTAGTCAAGAACAAGGATGACGAGTTGGTCCCAACTCATGTTCAACCAGGATGGAGAGTTTGCATAGCCTACTGCAATCTAAATGCCTCCACCAAGGAGGATCATTTTCCACTCCCATTCATTGATCAGATGATGGAGCGCTTAGCTAGGCATGAATATTACTACTTTTTGGATGGTTATTCGGATATAACCAGGTCTTTGTGGACCCCAAAGATCAAGAGAAGATGACGTTTACCTGTCCTTTTAGGACGTTTGTCTACCGTCGCATGCCCTTTGGGTTATGCAATGCACTTGCCACTTTTTAGCGGTGCATGATTAGTATTTTTCTAACATGGTAGAACGTTTCCTTGAGATTTTCATGGATGACTTTTCCCTCTTCGGTTCATCATTTGAGGAGTGTTTGCACCGGCTAACTTTGGTCTTAGTGTAGTGCAAGGAGAATCTGGTGCTTAATTGAGAGAAATGCCATTTCATGGTAAAGCAAGGCATTGTACTGGGGCACGTCATCTCTCAACATGGGATTGAGGTTGACAAAGTGAAGGTGGATTTGATCTCCAACCTTCCACCCCCTACGTATAGTGAAGGAGGTTCGTTCATTTTTGAGCCATGCAGGATCTACAGGCGATTTACACATGACTTTAGCAAAATCGCCAGGCCCTTGAGCAAGTTGTTGGTTAAGAAACCCCCCATTTGCATTTGATGAGGACTACAAGAAAGCATTTGAGGAATTGAAGAGAATTTTGACGTCCACACCCAACTAGGTTTTAACATTTGAGATCATGTGTGACCCGTCAGATTATGCAGTAGGAGTTGTTTTGGGGCAGCATGTTGATAAACTCCCCCACGTCATCTTCTATGCAAGCAGGACACTCAACTACTACACAACTGAAAAGGAATTGCTTACGGTCATTTTTGCTTTGGACAAGTTTAGATCCTACTTACTTGGATCTAAAGTCATTATCTATTCAGATCATGCGGCATTGAAGTATCTTTTCTCTAAAAAGATGTTAAATCTCGCCTCATCCAATGGATCTTGCTGTTGCAAGAATTTGGCATAGAGATTCGGGATAAGAAGGGTTCCAAAAATGTGGTGTCTGATCATTTGTCGAGGTTGACTGTAGATTTTGCTGAAGATGCCACCCCCATCTCTAAGACCTTCCCTGATGAGCAATTGATGCATATTACTCACACAACTGCACCATGGTTTGTTGATACAGTAAACTATCTTGTCACCAACCAAATGCCCTTGCATTGGGGCGACAAGATAAATCCAAGTTTATGGCCATGGTGAAGTACTTCCTTTGGGAAGATCCTTATCTGTTCAAGTATTGTCTCGATCAGATCATTAAGAGGTGTATTCCTGAGCATGACCAATCCAATGTTATCTCTTTTTGTCATGATCAAGCCTATAGAGGCCATTTCAATGCTAACAAGACCGCTAGGAAGATTTTGCAATGTGGATTTTATTGGCCTACCCTGTTCTATGATTCTCATGCATACTATGCCGCATGTAGGTGTTGCCAGAAGCTAAGGAGTATCTCTAGGAGGAATATGATGCCCCTCAACTCCATTCTAATTGTCGAGATTTTTTATGTGTGGGGCATTGATTTTATGGGACCTTTTCCGAACTCCTTTGGTTTCCTCTATATCCTTGTTGCTGTGGACTACGTGTCCAAATGGGTGGAGGCTGTTGCACGCAAGACCAATGGCCACAGAGTTGTAGTCCAATTTTTAAAGGACACTATCTTTGCTCATTTTGGTACACCTCGAGCAATCATAAGTGATGGGGGCAAGCATTTTTGCAACATGAGTTTTGATTAGCTGATGAAGAAGTATTTCATCACACATAAAGTTTCCACCCCTTATCATCCACAGAAGAGTGGACAAGTGGAGATTTCAAATCATGAGATTAAGAGAATTTTGGTGAAGACTGTCAATCCTACACGAAAAGATTGGTCTCTGCGATTGAATGATGCGTTGTGGGCTTACCATACAGCTTTCAAGACCTCGATTGGCATGTCTCCATATCGTCTTGTCTATGGCAAAGCATGTCACCTTCCTGTGGAGTTGGAGCATAGAGCATTCTGGGCCATCAAGCAGCTGAACTTCAATCCTATGAAGGCTGGCTCACAAAGGAAGCTCCAACTCAGTGAATTACAGGAGCTGAGGAATGATGCATATGATTGTGTAAGGTCATATAAGGCACAGATGAAGAAGGCTCATGAATAGAGCATTTTGAGACGATCTTTTGAGCTTGGTTAGAAAGTCCTTTACAATTCACGCTTGCATCTTTTTCCAGGCAAGCTCAAATCTCGGTGGACAGGCCCATTTATCATTCGGTCTGTTTTTCCTCATGGGGCCATTGAGATTGAGGATCCAAAGAATAGTAACACATTTAGGGTAAATGGACAAAGGCTGAAACCATTCTTGGAGTTGGAGAGTTCAGATATTGAGACGACACTATTGGAGGATCCTACTTATCCGAAATGATGGTCGTCTGTTATGGAGAGTCTAGCTGAAGACTAAAAACTTAACGCTTGTGGGAGGCAACCCTCACCCTTTTATTCCTTATCATTTGATATTGTTTGTTTGTTTTTTTTTTTTTTTTTTATGTGTTTTTCAGGATAAGTGTCTGCTATTCAAGTTTGGGGGAGCGTTCTCATATGTTACACCCGACTTATGCCACCCATTTCAGTATCGTATTTCTGGACACATTGGGGACAATGTGTAAATTTAGTTTGGGGTGAGGTAGACATTTCTGTCTTTTTCTTATTATTTTTGTTGTTTTTGTGAATAATAAAAAATAAAAAATAAAAAAAATAAATTTTGTTATATTGTTGATTGAGCATAGGTAACACCTATACTGTGGTTTGCATGTCATTGGTCTATTTAGCATCTTGAACACAACATGCCATTAGGAATCTGAGTCTTTTGACTCATTGCTGGATTAGAGAGACTTCACATGTTTGAGTTTATCATCACAAGCACACTAGTATAGAATTTGTGAGGTACAAGATTTGACTTGATTAGAGTGTACCTTGAGATTAGTAGGATGAAGTGTGATGAAACCTTGGCTTGAATAATTAAAAAAAAAAAAATCAGTTTGAAGCTTCTCATTAAGTAACCGGATCTCATGTCTCACTAAGCATTGAGTGTTCATGTAAAAATATGAGAAATTCAATTTGGTTAATTGTATGGCTAGTTTGGCTTCGTAACCTTTTTGACTTGAGTAATTAAGCCCTTAAGGATGTTTCTACATCTAGTGCCTTAAAATCATCTGGTTTGGGAATCATTGGCCTAACACTCATTACATAGGTCAATTAGAAAGCTTAAGGAAGTCGAGCATTGCACAGCCTACACAAAAATGCATGTCTTGATTTCAACCTTGGTTGTTTTCATCTGAGTGAATTCCTATGACTTTTTAAGTACACCTAACTTTGAGAAAAAAAATTGAAGCCTCATGATTGTATGTTAGACTCACAGTGCACTTTTTGTAACATGTGTTGTCTAAAAATTTCATCTTTGAGTTGAATGATTTGTGATTGATTTGATGATATGATTGTGGTGTTCACATTGTTAAACCTGCTCATGATGTAAGAACCATGTGTTTGTGTGGAAATTTGTGTTTATCAATGACAGTGCGAAAAATGTTTGTGGGTATCATTGCTGTTAAACCCTCACGATACTTCACTCGTCCTCTAGGGATGCCTAGGGGTTTAAAAGGCTTGTTATATATGCTAAATACAATCGTCTCTCCCACGACAGCGGATTTATGTTTCATTTTGTTTTTGCTAAGGGATCAGCAAAATGTAAGTTTGGAGGTATTTCATGAGTGCCAAATATTGCATATTTGGGCCCCTTAACTTGTATTTGTTAAAACCTTAGCTTTCTTATTTTCTGATGTTTTTGGGTAGTTTTGGTGTTTTAGTGTTTTGCAGGTCATTGAGAGAAAACTGCAGTCTTTGGTGTGAAAATTGTGAAGAAGGTGAGGAAGAGCATCTCTGGAAGTGCGCTCGAGCGCAGGAGACCGCGATTGAGCGCACTCGAACAATCACCCAAACTCACAACATCACAGAGCCTTGAAGCATGCTCGAGTGTGCTTGAGTGCACCCGGGCTAACCTGGCAGCGCTGAAGCCCTAGGTTTTAGTATTTATATCACTTTTTCTTTTATAAAACACATGTTGGGAGGTGCTGTAGAGAGCATATTTTTTACTTTTTGTCGTTCTAAGGCTTTTGCTACGTTTCTCTTTATAAGTTTTACATTTCTTATGGTTTTAATTCATTTTGATATGAGTTTGGTAATCATGAGAGGTTAAAACCTTCAACTAAGGTCGAAGATGAAGCCTCGTCATTGATAAACAAACACATTCTTGTCATTTTATTTATACAATTCCAATGTTTAATCAAATTGTTGTTCGAATTCAATTCAATTGCTTAATTCATTTCATTTGATTGAATGTTGTGTCTTTTATTCATAAAAAGTTGGATATTCGTTGTGTTTCACCCATGGATACATTGAATGATTCGATTGAGAACGTATATCCATTGTGATTCGTATATCAAATGGATACAGTGGATGATTTGATCTTAATTGGATATTCATTGTGATTCGTTTAACGGTTGGATTCATCGAATGATTTAATATGCATTTTTACGAACTTTGAACAATGTATAAAACTTATTCTTTGTCAGTTGTATGTATAAAATGCAAGAATGTGTTGTTTAATTAGCGAGGTGGATTTGGAAAATTTTAGTGTTTTTCCATTAATTGTTTTTTAATCATTTTATTTAGTTTATTTTAATTTTGCACGACAAAATCACTCAAACTTCAGAACTAGGTTAAAATAGAATTAGTTTAAATAAAAAAAAAAAAAAATTGATTTTTGCAATATAACTCTCTGTGGTTCGACCTCACACTTGCACACGCTTTATTACACACGACTCGTGCGCTTGCAAGCTATTTAAATTTGCACACATCAATTCTTATTCATGAGCAAACTTAAAAAGACAAACACCATCATCACAATTAAAAAAAAAAATCCATAATCAAATCACTCAAAAATGGACAATTGAGACAACAAATATTCTGAAAAGTGCAAAGTGAAATTAGCATACAAACATGAAGCTTTTCAGCTTAAACTCAAGACAAGTTCCATGAAATTTGTAAGAATTCCTAACAGATGAAATAACCAAGGCAAGATATGTACATTATTATTATTATTATTATTATTATTATTATTATTATTATTATTTATTTATTTATTTATTTTTACAAGCTCTGCAATGTCTAACTCCTTTACGCTTTCTAATTGACCCATGTAACAAGTGTTAGGCCAATGACTCCCAAGCTAAATGACTTTAGGACACTAGATGTAGAACATCCCTAAGGGCTTATTAACTTAAGTCAAAAAAACTACAAAGCCAGACTAGCCATATCATAAATCAACTTTGAACATCGCACTTTTTGATTTGAACACTCAATGCTTAACGAGGCAAGAGATCCGGTTACTTAGCGGAAAACTCAACATAATCTTTCTTCACTTTTTCCTTCTTCTTCTTTTTTTTTTTTTTTTAATATATCTTGCAAGCCAAGGTTATTCATCAATAGGCCATCCAACAAATCTCAAATGGAACATGTTTAATCTCAAACATCATATCTCATAGAAAACATGCTAATGTACTCATAAAAAAATTATCTCAATACAAGTGAAATCTCCTTTTACCTGATGTACAAATTTAACTGTACTTGCAAGCGCACAAGTCGTTAGCAATAAAGTGTATGCAAGTGCGAGGTTGAACCACAAGGAGTTGTGTTGCACAAACCAATTTTCTAATTTAAATTAACCCTATTTCAACCCAGTTCCGAATTTTCAAATGGTATCGTGCAAAATAAAATAAACAAGGTGATTTAAAAAACAATTAATGGAAAAGCACTAAGGTTTTCCAAATCCGCCTCGCCAAAACAAACAACATATTCTTGCGTTTTATGTATACACCCGACAAACAATTGGTTTTATATATTGTTCAAATTTTGTAAACATGCATGTTAAATCATTCGATAAATCCAACCGTTAAACGAATTACAATGAATATAAAATTAAGATCAAATCATCCATTGTATCTGTAGATCACAATGGATATAAGTCTTAATCAAATCATTCGATGTATCCAAGGGTGAAATACAACGAATATAAAACTTTGCTTGAATAAATGACAAATCCTCCCTTTTATCCATAAATCACAATGGATATAAATCTGAATCAAATGAAATTAATCAAGCAATTGAATTAAATTTGAACAATTTTATTAAACATCAAATTGTATACATAATATGACAAGAACATGAATGTCTATCAATAACGAGGCTTCATCTTCAACCTTAATTGAAGGTTTTAGCCTCTCAAGATAACAAAAATCTTAACAAAATGAATTGACATCATGAAAAACGTAAAACTTACAATGGAAAATGAAGCAAAGTCTCTAGAACGACAAAAAGGTTGAAATATGGCTATCAACGGCGCCTCCACATGTCGGGTTATAAAAAATATGCTATAAATAATAAAAAAAAACTAGGGCTTCAACGCCACCAGGTCAACGTGAGTGCGCTCGATTGTACTCACAATGCGCTCGATCGCACTCAGGTCTTCAGGGCTTCTGCGGCGCAACACTTAAGCACCGCGTGCTAGGGCTGACATTCACGTGCGCTCCAGCATGTCGTGCATCGGCTTGAGCGCAAGTGCGCTCGATCGCACTACTAGGGGTTCTAAATTTCTTTGAAAATTTCCAGCTTCAAACAACAGTTTTCTCTCAATGACCTGCAAAACACGAAAACACCAAAACTAACCAAAAACATCCGAAAATAACAAAGCTAAGAGCTTAACAAATACAAGTTAAGGGGCCCAAATATACAATATTTGGCACTCATCAAATACCCCCAAACTTATATTTTGCTAGTCCCTTAGCAAAACAAATGAAAAACAACATCGAAACAAGAAATATAAGTCCGCTGTCGTGGGAGAAACGATTGCATTTAGCATATGCAACAAGCCTTTTAAACCCCTAGGCATCCCTAGAGGACAAGTGAAGTCTCATGAGTGTTTAACAACAATGATACCCACAAACATTTTAAGCACTATGTTATTGACAAGCAATGACTTCCACACAAACATATGGCTCACAAATCATAAGCAAGTTTAACCAAGTGAACACCACAATCATCAGGGCATTCAAAAATCATTCAACTCATAGCTCGAAAATTGAGACAGCACATGCTCCAATAAGTGCACAGTGGAAATTAACATAGACTCATGAGGTTTCAATTTTTCCCAAAGCTTGTGTACCTCAACACTCATAGGAATTCAATCAGATGAAAACAACCAAGGCTTTAAATCAAACTATGCATTATTTGTGCAGGTTGTGCAATGCTTGACTTCCTTAAGCTTCTAATTGACCTATGTAACGAGTGTTGGGCTAGCGACTCCCAAACTAGATGGTTTTAGGGCACTAGATGTAGAAACATCCTTAAGGGCTTAATGACTCAAGTCAAAATGAGCTATGAAATCAAACTAGCCATACAATCAATCAACTCGAATTTCTCATCTTTTTACATTAACACTCACTGCTTAGTGAGGCAAGAGGTCTGCTTACTCAATAAGAAACTCAAACTAATGATGATTTTTTTTTTTTTTTTTATTTTTAGCCAAGGTTTTCATAAACAAATCCTCCTATAAATCTCAAGACACACACTCCTCAAGTCAAATCTCATACCTCACGGACCCTATGCTAATGTGCATGTGATGAACAACTCAAACACGTGAAGTCTCTCTAAACCAACAGATGAGTCAAAAATTTTAGATTTCTAATGGTATGCAATGTTCAAGATGTTAAACAAACAAATAACATACAAACCACAGCTAAAGTGTAATCATGCTCAATCATTAACATAGAATTTTTTTTTTTTTTTTTTTAACAACAAAAAAATATAATCAAGAAACAGAAAGATAGAACTGTCTACCCTGCCCCCAAACTAAAATGGCACATTGTCCCCAAGGTGTTCAGAAATACAATACCAGATGGGTGGTGCAAGTCGGGTGTACATAGGAGAATGCTCCCCCAAACTTGAATGGCAGACACTTGACCTTAAAACACAACAAAAACAAAAATAAAACAGACAAACAAGATCAAATGACAAGGACAATAATGAGGGTTGCCTCCCACAAGCGCTAAGTTTTAAGTCTTCAGCCAGACTCTCCACAATAGACAACAATCACTCTGAATAACTCGGATCCTTCAACAATGTCGTCTCAATCTCCGTACTCCTCAACTCCAAGAATGGTTTTAATCTCTGTCCATTTACCTTGAAGGTGTTACCATTCTTTGGATCCTCAATCTCGATGGCCCCATGAGGAAAAACTGACCGAATAATAAATGGGCCTGTCCAACGAGATTTCAACTTCCCCAGGAAAAGATGCAGCCATGAATTATAAAGGATTTTCTAACCAGGCTCAAAAGATCGTCTCAAAATGCTCTGGTCATGAGCCTTCTTCATTTGTGCCTTATACATCCTTGCACAATCATAAGCATCATTCCCCAGCTCCTCTAATTTATTGAACTGGAGCTTCCTTTGTGAGCTAGCCTTCAAAAGATTGAAGTTTAACTGCTTGATGGCCCAATATGCTTTATGCTCCAACTCCACAAGAAGATGACATGCTTCTCGTACACAAGCCGACATGGTGACATCCCAATCGGGGTCTTTAAAGCTATCTGATATGCCCACAGTGCATCACTCAATCACAGAGACCAATCTTTTCTATTGGGGTTCATCGTCTTCTCCAAAATTCTCTTGATCTCGCGATTTGAAACTCCACTTGTCCACTTGTTCATGGATGATAAGGGGTGGCAACCTTATGCATGATGAAATACTTCTTCATCAGCTGCTCAAATATTCAGCTATAAAAATGCTTACCTCCATCACTTATAATTGCTCGAGAGGTACTAAAACGAGCAAAAATAGTGTCTTTCAAAAACTGGACCATAACTCTGTGGTCATTGGTCTTGCATGCAACCGCCTCCACCCATTTGGACACATAGTCCACAGCAACCAATATGTACAGATAGCCAAAAGAGTTTGGGAAAGGTCCCACGAAATCAATGCCCCACACGTCAAAAATCTCAATAATCAGAATAGGGTTGAAAGGCATCATATTCCTCCTAGAAATACTTCCTAGCTTCTGGCAATGCTCACAAGATGTGAAATAAGCATGAGCGTCTTGGAAAAGGGTAGGCCAATGGAATCCACCCTACAAAATCTTTGCAGCGGTCTTCTTAGCACTGAAATGGCCTCCACAAGAATGATCATGACAAAAGGAGATGATGTTGGATTGGTCATGTTCAGGTATACACCTCCTAATGATCTGATCGAAACAATACTTGAACAGGTAAGGATCATCCCAGAAAAAGTGCTTCACTATGGACAAAAATTTGGACCTATCTTGTCGCCCCCACTACGAAGGCAGTTGGCTGATGACGAGATAGTTCACTATGTCAGCAAACCATGGTGCAGGATTATGAGCAATGTGCATCAATTGCTCATAAGGGAAGGTCTATGAAATGGGTCTGGCATCCTCGATGTAATCCACAGTCAACCTAGATAAATGATCCGCCACCACATTTTTAGAACCCTTTTTGTCCCGAATTTCTATGCCGAACTCTTGAAGTAGCAAAACCCATTAGATGAGATGAGATTTAGCATTTTTTTGGAAAAAGATACTTCAGTGCTGCGTGATCGAAATAGATGATGACTTTAGATCCTAACAAATTCGATCTAAACTTGTCTAGCGTAAAAATGACTACCAACAACTCCTTCTCCATGGTGGAGTAATTGAGTTGTGCATCGTTCAGAGTCCTGCTTGTATAGTAAATGACATGGGGGAGTCTATCAACACGCTGCCCAAAATAGCTCCAACTGCATAATCTGAAGCATGACACATCATCTCAAATGGTACACTCCAGTTGCGTGGCTGACTAATGGGTGTGGACGTCAAAATTCTCTTCAGATCCTCAAATGCTATCTTGCAGTCCTCATTAAATACAAATGGGGCATCCTTCACCAATAATTTGCACAAGGGCCCAGTGATCTTGCTGAAGTCCAAGATAAATCACCTGTAAAATCCTACATGGCCTAGAAAAGGGCGAACCTCCTTTACCGTTCGTAGGGGTGGAAGGTTGGAAAGCAAAACCACCTACGCTTTGTCAACCTCAATCCCCCAATGAGATATGACGTGCCCCAATACGTTGCCTTGTTTCACCATAAAATGGCATATCTCCCAATTGAGCACCAGGTTCTTCTCCTTGTACTGTACTAATACCAAAGTCAGGTGGTGCAAACATTCATCAAAGGATGAACCAAAGACAGAGAAGTCATCCATGAAAATCTCCAAGAAACGCTTTACCATGTTAGAAAAAAATACTGATCATGCACCGCTGAAAAGTAGCGGGTGCATTGCATAACCCAAAGGGCATGCAATGGTAGGCGAATGTCCCCAAAGGACAGGTAAACACCATCTTCTCCTGATCTTTGGGGTCCACAGGGACATGGTTATATCCAGAATAACAATCCAAGAAGCAATAGTATTCATACCCAACCAAGCGCTCCACCATTTGATCAATAAATGGAAGTGGGAAATGATCCTTCCTAGTGGCAACATTCAACTTGCGGTAGTCTATGCATACTCTCCATCCTGATTGAATACGAGTTGGGACCAACTCATCATCCTTGTTCTTCACTACCGTCAATCTAGCCCGCTTGGGCACAACATGAATTGGACTCACCCACTTGCTATCAAAAATTGGATAAATGATCCCTGCATCGAACAACTTTATCACTTCAGTCCTCACAACCTCTTGCATAGCTGGATTGAGCCTCCTTTGTGGCTCCCTCGATGGCTTGGCATCCTCCTCCAAATGTATCTTGAGCATCGCCACCGAGGGGCTGATCCTCTTGATATCCTCAATTGTCTAGCCGATAGTTTCCTTGTGCTTTCTTAAAATGTCCAATAGTTTCTCCACCTAAGCATCAATCAAATCCGAAGCTATAATTATAGGCAAAGAATCTGATGGACCTAGGAACTTATACTTAACGTTGTCTGGTAGAGACTTAAGTTTCTTCTTGGGGGGCTCAGGTACAGCTGTCTTCTCCTTCTCACTTGTCTCCAGAGGAGCAGCCTCCAAAATAGCATCGGCTTGCTCAAGCAACTTATCCAAATCCAAGTCCTCTCCAAACTGAGCAAAGCATGCCTCTAGGGGGTCCTGCATGCTTGGTTCTTCAATAGTCTCCTCCATGATCTCCTCTATCAAGCATACCTATTGCACTTTATTGTATTCTAGTGGTTGATTTATGATATAAAAAATATTCAGCTCCATTGTCATATTTTCGAAGGAAATCTTCATCACCTCCATCCTACAATTGATCAGGGCGTTAGCCGTAGCTAAGAATGGTCACCTTAAGATTACCGGTATTTGAATCCCAACATTCAGAACCAGCTCTGTGTCTAGCACAATGAAATCCATGCGGAAATAAAATTTATCGACCTTAATCAAGGCATTCTCGATTATTCCCCATGGAACCTCTACTGACCTGTCAGCCAATTGGAGTGTCATCGATTTGGGCTTCAATTCTCCTAACCTCAATTATAAGTTGACTGAGCAGGACAAAAGATTCACACTTGCTCCAAGATCTAATAACGCCCTCTCAATACTACTGACTCCTATCATGCAAGAAATAGAAGGACACCCAGGGTCCTTGTACTTGGGGGCAACTTGCATTGCAGGATTGAGCTAACCTGCTCGATCAGGAATGCCTTCTTCGGAACATTTGTCTTCCTCTTCACTGTAATCAAGTCCTTCAAGAACTTGGCATATGAAGGTACTTGTTGGATGGCGTCCAAAAATGGGATATTGATTTAGACCTTCTTGAACACCTCCAGAATGTCCTCAAACTTCCCTCATTTATTGGGTGTGCAGTTTTGGTGCCTATCGCCATATTGTCCCTCACACATGTCTTCAACAATATCCAAAATAGTGAGTGTGGAGGGACATGCTTCGAATTGATCTTTCGACTGGGGACACTCATCATAGCATTTAAGAGAGGCAGTAATGTTTGCAATGGTTATCTCAATGTCGACGCCCTAAACAGATGAAGAGAGGACTCTCAGCTCATTGCAGTCGTATGTGAGGTGCTCATAGAATTGTGTGATCAGCTTCTTGTAGGCGGTTGAGGTGACGGGCTTGAACAACCTCTTCAACCCACAGCGCTTAAACTCTTCGACCGCCCAATGAGTAGCTTCAAAATTTTGGAACTCATCTTTGATTCCAAAGGACGTCTCCAACATGAGCTCCCTCTCTTCAAAAGTGGGCCGGGGTACCTTGACCTGGGCTTGGGATGTCCGAGAAGATGAGGCTTGAATCCTCGGCATTTTTAACTTGGTTTAGGACTTGTGTCAAGCAGGTAGTATGCACTCCTAAAACCAAATGGTGTAAAACCACTTCAAAAATGGCTCCAACCCCCTCTAAAACAAATAATTCCAACCCAGAAACAACCCGTGCGTGGAGAAACACCCACGGATTGCCTTACAAACACAAAATTTGGGGGAAAATAAGGATTTTGTAAAATTGGGGCTTAGGAAAGAAAATGAACAAAAATGGGAAAACGAACGGTGCGTGAGCTAGGCGGTGTGTGGTGGTGCAGTGGTGCAGTGGTGGTGGGTGGCGGCGAGAAAGGACCGGTGAATGAGCTGGGCGGTGCAAAAGTGAAGAGGGATGGTGCGTTGAGTGTTCATGGCACAAGGGGGAAATGAAGTGGGGGAAGGGAAAAGTGACCTAAAACAGGTCACATGCGCCTTTGTTCGAGTGTGCTCGATCGCACTGTAAGGTGAGCTTGACCTCACATGTGCAAGTGTGTGAGTGCAAGTGATGGGCAGTTACGCTCGAGCCTACTTGGGGTGAGCTCGATCGTAGGCCTGTGTGAAGGTGCTTAGAAAAACTAAAAAAACAACGAAATTAAAGAATGAACATGGAGCAACAATCAAAAGGATAGACCTGGATGGACATTATGGACCCTAGCTTGTTGAAGGACTCAAGTGCATAAGGGCTGTGCTCGAATCTATGAAGCTGACTCATTTAGTCAAAATATATGGGATCCGCCAAGCCAACAGAATCCTCATCCTTAATGAGCTCAGTGCTCTTTGATCTTTAAGTTTAAATTTGAAGTACCAGTCTTTTTTTCTCTTGGACCAAAGAGAATGAATTTTACCTATAGAAAGGTAATTCCAATTGTCTGTAGATTGAGGTGGGCCACTCTGAGTCTTCTCAAACAGTTTCTCATCCGAAAGGGAATTATGAACAGGAATATGAGGAAAATTCTCAAGGAGTTTATCTATCTTGATGTCCTCAATTTGCTTATTTAGTTGCCCTAACAGACTACTCTCCTGGCCTTTTGGTACTTTGGGAATATGAGTTGTTGTTGAAGAAGTTTCAGTGCTCTCTTCTTTTCCCCGATGTGGTTCTTGTCGAACCTCAATTTGCTCCTCCTTTCTCTCTTCCACTTGACTTTCAACCACTTCTTCACTCCTCGCTGTGGTGATAGCTTGCTCATAATAGTAAGTGCACTCATCCCTTATGTAGTGTCCATTTGGATTGGCCACTGACTAATTTTTACAATCTTCTTCTTCTTCTTTGAGGATATCGTCTATCTTGGAGATTGATTTCAGCAATTGATTATTGTCCTTACTGTGGCTAAGAAAAGCTGACATCGCTTCTTCTAAGGTAGCATGCGCTTCTTCTAAGGCAGAATTCTTCGGAGGAGGTATCTCTTCTTGGTATTGTTGAGGGCCAATCGATGGGAGAGAGCACCTATTCATGATAGCAAATAATTTCTTCCTCCATGTAGTGTCCATTACGATTGGTCACCAACTGACTTTGGCACTCTTCTTCTTCTCCTTTGAGGATATCAACTATTTGTTTGAGGTGGGTTTCCATCCTTTCAAATGATTGCAAGCGAGAGTTCTCCATCTCCTATAACGAGTTTACCATCTCATTAGTCTCGTTTATACAATTCAACGTCTTACCTTTAAGATTAGAGACTGCTTCTTCTAAGTTAGAACTCTTCGGAAGAAATGGTTCTTCTGGGTATTGTTGAGACCAATAGATGGGAGATGGCTCCTCTTCGTGAGCTTCTATCTTGACAATAGATTGCAGCAGACTGGGGTTAAGACAGGAATATGAGTGACCATAGAACTACGGATATATTTGATGGTGCAATTCATGAAATTATGGAGCATGATTTCCAGGAGCTTGAGCTTGCCACGTGAGATTAGATTGTTAGCTCCATGACAGGTTATAGGAATCAAAATAGCTGCGTTCCCCGATCTAGACAATGATGTGTGCATATGCCCATAAGAATAGTCAGAAAATTGTCTTATTGATAGACAATCTCTAACCTGGTGATAAGGGTTATGGCAATATGAACATGGTCCATAGGGCATTGGAATGTTTCCCGACATGATTGAAAACAAAAATAAAATAACAAAAAGAACTTAAAATCAAAAGGAAAATAAAAACTTACGAAGATGAAGACTCAGATGACCCTCCATGAAAGAAAAAATCAGATTCGTAATTAAAATAGTTTCTATGCTGCTGTCTGATTGTGCAATCGAATGCACTGGTGCGCTCGATCACCCTGGATGGACACTCGAGCGCACCTCTGTAGACAGCACATGAACTACGAAAAACAAAACATGGAAAGTTATTAAATTAAAACAAAATAAAATAAACTAGGGAAAAAAATTCTAAACAAAATTAAACAATCCCCAGGAACGGCACCAAAAACTTGTTATGCCAAATACTACATAAATTAATAGATAATAATCGGTACATTTTACTTACAAGTGTACAAGATCAAAATGGTGGTTTAGGGTGCAAGTACGAGATCATTCCCACGAGGATTGTTGAGTTTGTTTAGAATTGAATTTCTAAATTAAATATCAAGATTGTCACAAAATTGATATTATGAAAAAAGATAAAGATAAATGAAAACGTAAGGGATTTGATATCAACAACTAATCAGGCTATTAAGATAACAATATGCCAATGCACCAATCATATCGGTATATTTAATGTTTGCCAACCTAAGGGCATGGGTGTCTACTCCTTAAGCTATTAACCTCCCTAAGCAACAAATTAGGCATGAGTGTCTACTCTAATTCTTTTCTTTTTCAAAGGATTTAGCATGGGTATCTACTAAATTATTCTTTAAGAAAGCAGAAATTTATAGAAATCGATAAACACATGGAGCCTAGGACATGGGTATCTACTCCTGGTTTTCCATGTTGATTACCCCAAGTTCGCAAAGATATCTTTTGTTACTCTATTAAGCCCAGGACTCGATCATCCAAATTGACTTAAATAACTAATCCATACCACATGCATATGTTGATCAGGCATATTCATATGAGGAATTCAATTAAGCAGGAAATAATCAAGTTAAATACACCAAAATATGATTGTAGCAAAGGCGCCAATATTGAAATCCTAAAAAGACATGATTAGGGCTTCAATCTAGCCCCTAACTAAGGAGTTAGTTACACATAATTAAAATAAAGGGAGAAGAAAGAACCAAAAACAACTCCTAGAAGTAGCCTCCAAATTCTCCTCTCAAGATTGTGTGTTTTTTCCTAGACGCCTAAAGGTCTATTTATAGGCTTACAAAAACCCTATAAGTCCTAGGAACCCTAGTAAACTCATAGGTTTAAAGTCCTAGTTCAACTAGGACTTGGGAAACCAAGTTTGGGAAGGAAAAGGAGTCTTGCTGCATCTGAATTTTCTCCAACGCCCGAGTGCACTCAATCTTAGCCTGATCGTTCTTCTGCTGTGCTCGATCATTCTTCTGCTACGCTCGATCGTTCTTCTGTTGTGCTCGATCGCAGTTGCGATTGATGCTTCTTCTTGTGTGCAAGAGCGCATGCATGTGCTTGCTCCTTAGCTAGGGCTCTGGTGCGCTCGAGCCTAGGTACAGTGCGCTCCCTTTTGATCCAAGACTTCTAGCTTTTTCCCAACTTTGTCCTTTATGCTCGAACTTTCCATAATTGCTCCCTTTTCTTCCAAAAACCTATAAAACACATAAACCGCAAAAAGGAAATAAAATAGCACAAAATAACAAAACTACGAAATTAATAAATGTAAATTAAGGGGCTAAAATATGAATATTTTAGCACTTATCAATAGCATATGCGTACTCAGTCAACTAACATATAGTACGATTTTAAGGAAAGCAGTCATAAGTATTTACTTACCTAGTATGCTCGCTTGATTCTCTTGACATTTCGGACTCTTGCTACAATGAAACATAGATCATCGTTATGCGCAGTACTAGGGCGCCTATTTCAAACACACAGGGTCCTATCAAGTAGCAAGCTAGCCTAAGCTCACAAAAACCCTATTTTTACCCATTCCATACATTGTTCACACGTTCTGGTTTATGGCCGAATGTTCGGGCTCGAGTGCGAACGTTTGGTCATAATACAAAGAACATTCGGTCAATGCCTAGATACAAAGCTCCTATCTTCAACTCATCACGTAAAAATTCTCATCTTGGACTCATAATGAGTACATGTAAACATAACAACCCATAATAGCATGCAAACCTAAGCAAACATGAAGTGTTTTCCAAAATGTTTGAAAAAACCTTATCTTTTCTTAAAGAGAATGATAACACCATTTATCAAGGCACTTAAAAACTTGTAAAGAGCATGAAAATTATATGTATAACATAAAAACAGAGTAGGTCCATAATAGTTTATCTTGAAGATTTCAAATCACTTTTAAGCCTTCTCCTTCTCTCTTAAAAATCTCATCACTCTAGAATTAGGGTTTTCTGGTGTAGAGATGGATTTTAGGGCGAGAAGGAAGGGTATTTATAGTGGGAGAAGGGGTGAATGGCGGTAAAAAGGTGGAGAATGGGTTAAAAATGCTTTCAGACTGTCACCAAACGTCCAGTGTACTGTTACACAATGGCTTTAGGGTTGCAAGTCGAATGTTTGGTTAATACCCATTGGTCTAAAATTTGGTCAGCGAACGCTCGGTGTAGTCCCTGTGAGAACGTTCGCTAGTCCCCCAACGAACGTTTGGCCAAAAGCTTATTTTTAGTTTTCATGCCAATTTCAAATAGAAGGTTTCTCTTTAAAAAAGTAGCATTGTCATAGTTAAAACTCTTAACAATTATTTGTGTGTTTATCAATTTAAAACAGGCGATTGTTTTTAATAAATCCCCTTCTTAGGGTTTTGGTATTTTGGGGCATCACACATTAGAAAGATGTGACTTGATCAAACTTTAGCTTATGGCTGTGGTTGCTAGGAATAAGTATGTAAATCAGAGATTTGCACCACGAAAAATACAAATTCCCATGCCCAAGAACATCTTTATTAAGAATATGTGAAGAACAGTTGCTATTTAAAATTAAATTGCAAGAACGAAGTACACTTACTTAGATATGTTGGCCACGCCTGGCTTTGGGAAAATATTTTTGCTTCTTTTTTATCCAAGTACACGTTCTTCGTTCACTAAGAACACGACAAATCTCAAGAATAGTGAGACCTCTAGATATTCTCACCAATTATTGATAATAACCAAAAGAGTATGGGCTCTTCCTTGGCTCTTCAAATCTTAAACTTTTGTTCTTCGTGAGTTAAGACATAAACTATTAATTCTTAGAGTGTTTTTGAAAGTTAATTATCAATGGAATCTGATGGGTAATTTGAGAGCTCAGACTCTTCTCTGTTTATCAGCTTAGCAGGCTAGTAAAGATATAGAACAGTAAGGTTATTTCTTACGCCTCACGTCAGCTAAAAATTTACAAGCAGAATTACCCCACACACGATCTGGAATTAGCAGCAGTTGTTTTCGCTCTAAAGATCTGGAGGCATTACTTGTAAGGCGAAAGATGCAAGATCTACCCGGACCACAAGAGCTTGAAGTAATTCTTCACTTAGAAAGAATTAAACATGAGGTAGAGGAGATGGCTGGAGATGATCAAGGATTATGATTGCAAGATCAATTACCATCTTGGAAATGCCAACATGGTTGCTAATGCGCTAAGTAGGAAGTCGACAATCGAGTTTGCTGCTATCAGAGTTTCTCAGCCTCGATTGGTCATGGAGTTCGCTAGGATAGAGTTGGAAGTAGTAGACAAAGGTACACGAGCATTCTTATGTAATCAAGTGATTTAGTCGGAATTGCTTGAAAGGATTAAGGCTACTCAGCTTGAGGACCCAGATTATTTGAAGATCAAGAAGTTGCTAGAAGAAGGAAAAACACAGGAGTTTTGCCTCAAGGATGATGGGTTGCTCACCCACTTCAAGCAAGTGTGCGTGCTTTGGGTCAAACTGGTTGTGTCAAATTACCTTGTTATTTTTCTTCTCATGTCTATGTTTTAGAGTTCAACCCATTTATCTAAACGGGATCATGTTATGGTTTATGCTAATCAGGTGGCGGGTCACCCAGGTCATATTCGGGTTGACCCGCCAACCCATTTTGTCACCCCTACCCTTAGATAGATGGCCAGTTAGAGCGGACTGACCAGATTTTGGGAGATATGCTATGAGCATGTGTTTTGGATTTCAAGGGTAGTTGGATTCAGTATCTGCCTTTAATTGAGTTCACCTATAACAACATTTATCAAATGACTATTGGGATGCTGCCTTATGAAGCGTTTTATGGACGAAATTATCAGTCACCCTTGTATTGGGATAACATTGGTGAGAGATAGGCATTGTGACCTGAGATGATTCAAGATACTCGGGACAAGGAGCTTATCATCAAGCAAAGGATGACTGTAGCCCAAAGTCGGCAAAAGAGCTATGCCGACAACTGGAGACACCCTTTGGAATATGAAGTGGGGGGTCATTTGTTTCTAGGGGTCATGCGATTTTGGAAGAAAGGGAAGCTGAGTCCTTGATTTGTTGGACCTTTCGAGATCACTCAAAAAGTGGGAAGGTTTGCATATAGAGTTGGGATGCACGATGTTTTCCAAGTCTAGTCGGGATGCACGATGTTTTTCATGTCTCTTTGTTAAGGAAGTACATTCCTAACTAGACTTGGTAGTGGAGTACGAGCTGTTGGAGATTCCGGAAGGGTTGACATACACCGAGGAGCCAGTGAAGATTATGGATCGGAAAGAGCAAGTACTGCGTACCAAGACGATCCCTATCATCAAGGTATTGTGGCACAATCACAGCGTTGAGGAAGCATCATAGGAAGCGGAGCGGGATATGCAGAATTGACACCCGCATTTGTTTGAGACTTGATTGTATATGTTTTTTCTTTGATTCTCAAAGTTTATACTTGGATAGTATACCCATTCCCATATTGGTCAATGGATAGTCAACTGAGAAAAATTTTTTTATCCCTTATAGGTTTATGGCATAGATACCTATGCCCTGGACTGTATGTGGAACTACTCTTTTTGTGAGTGGATTGACTTGGAAGTTGAGATTGATGATGACTGGTACATTGTGGGCAACATCAAGTATGATGCTCTGCATGACTTACGAAAGTTAGTGCCAATAGATGGATGGGACAAGATTGCCCAAGAACTTATTGAGCATGAGCCCTGTGAAGCTACGGACCTAAGGTAATTTTACCACTCCTCTAAGTATTTTAGTTCTAAAATTTTGAGAACGGAACTTTTATAAGAAGGGAGGAGTGTAGTGCTCTAGGTAATTACAAGGCTATGGTTACCGTAGTTAGAGGGTTAGCAAGATTTCTCAGTTCGTTAGGGTGCTTTAGGAGTGAGATTTTGGGGCTTTTTGGTTCTGAACCAATGTTCGACAGAAAGACCACCAAACATTCAGCCTACAACCAAGAAACCTTTGGGTAAAACAGTACACCGAACATTTGACCCTAAAC
Source organism: Corylus avellana (assembly GCF_901000735.1). NCBI lineage: Eukaryota > Viridiplantae > Streptophyta > Magnoliopsida > Fagales > Betulaceae > Corylus > Corylus avellana. Next base: position 20,234,429 of record NC_081541.1, on the reverse strand, counting down.
CACCGAACCTTCGATGACTTGCAGGACTGTCACAGCAACGCCCTCAGCCTTTTCAACCCTATAAATACCCACTCCCACGCCCTTCTACGCCTCATTCGGTCCTCTGAGCCTTAGGGAAACTCTACTTCGGTAGTGTCTTGTGAGTTGTGAGCAGGAGTAGGAAGGCTTTCTTGAAAGTTCTTGTGGTAACCTCCTTAACTTGGCTTATTCTCTACCTAGTTGTTACTCTGGTTAAGTGTTTTTCGTAGCTTAGTTGTTAGTTTTGGGCTTATGATGTTACTTTAGGTTTTTATCTTGGTTTAAACATGGGTTAGCATTTCAATCTTGTTGTACATACTTTATTCTAAATGGAGGTATTATTTTGGGCTAGGAGTATGCTAGGAGTCTTTTTCTATCCTTAGAACTTGCTTAGAAGTGATTAGAAGGATGTTTGGTTTGAAATTGGATTTTCTACCCAACATCAAATGTTCGAACCTCTCTGACCGAACGTTTGGCTTCGAGCCCGAACGTTAGTGCTAATCTATTTGAATGCTCGATGGGCAGGCAGGAACTCAGTTTTTAATATGTTTATTTGTAGGACTCGTTTTGGCTTAGATTTAGGACTGACGTTGGGTCTTTTCACATATTTTGAGGTGTGAAACATTTGGAGGAAATTGTGGAGGAACTTTATGAGTGAGTACAAACTCACACGAATACTTGTCACTATCTTTTTGCATTGTACGACTAGTTTATGTGTACCAAACATGCATCTTTACAACTCTCATGAAATACATTTTGATCTACTATGAACTCTATTTTGTGAAAACATGTGTTACCTTAGCAAGATAATGAACATGGTGAGATTTTTTAAAGCATGCATGTAAAAGATGGATAAGACTAATTGCATTGTATGACATGGTGCACCGATACGTGCGGGATAACGACCATAGGCTTACTATACATGTTAACTCTATGGTCAAATGTGTGTGTGTGTTATAAGGGCCTTCGATCCAATAGTTGTTTCGTAATCAGTGTAGCTATGTTTGATTGGCAGGTCACTATAGGGCGTACATCATTAGTAGCATAGGCCACCTGAGGTCAGACTCGGTCGGGCTACTAGTGTTATGAACAGTAGTGTCTGATGGTCGAGGTACCTGCATTGTAATACAGGTCACTCGATACAGCACCAACCCTACTAAAAATGAGTAATATCTCGGGTAAATCATACTGTTTGAACAATAACTTCCTTCTCATAATTACAGCATATACCATATCAATATTGCATGCATGACAAACTGTCACATAACAATGTTGCATGAGATTTATTAACAACTGAGATCATCATTCAAATGACATGTACATCGTGTGCATTTTTACTCACTAAATCATCAGACTTACCCTTGTATTCTTTCATCTCCATTATGTATAATTGCGTGGTTTAACTAGCTTAGCTAAGGATGGATTTAGGGAGACACGTAGTCATTATGAAGGATTTCCTTAGGATCATTTTTGAGGACTTGGACCTTGTATGGTTCAAAGTCGATGTGGGATGCTGACGGATCCATTCGTCTGGAGTTGCTCGAGATCATCATTATGCTTTATTTAGTTAAACCTTACCTTAGTTTATTTGGAACTATTGTTAGTATTATGTATTATATTTTGATGATCGATACCTGACAGATACATTTGGAAACCTATCTATATTATGATACTTTCAGTTTACCAGATAATTGATTTCCCTAGGGTGTTATAGGTAAAAAGAACACACTCAGGACGTTAGTCCAAAATGAGTGAATCCACTTTGATACCAATTGATAAAACAAGAGGATCGTGTTCTGCCCCCAAATCAAACGCAAGTAGTTTATATAACTAAATCAAATGCATAAACAGTTTATAAAAGGAAAATAAATAGCAATGCTCAATATTAAAACAAAACAACTATAGAAACATCCACACATCTACAACACAAGATTTGTTGGCGAAGTGGTAAACCCTTTGAATCAACAAAAGGGAAAAACCACTCTGGGGCAGCCAAACACGGAAAATCATTATACGAAGATTCAGATTACAGACAATAAAAAATACTCACAAACCCTTGTAAGTCTCTAGACTCTATAAGAACAACAAACTCACTTGCTTGTCTCCTACCTGACCATCTTTATGGAGCGAATTTCATCACCCACCATTCGGTAGACTTCTTCGCAGTTGCAAAAGCGTATGGTGTGGTTTAAATCTCAACACAAAACAAAAAACCCCCAAGCGGTAGAAAACTTCAAGCTTTTTAGTAAACCCACTTGGTACAACAATGGTGAAACATAGAAGAACGCTTCTGAGAAATAAAGAGGGGGAAAGTAATGATGGCTTTCAACCCAATCCCTCTTGGATAAAAATAGAGAAGTAATCAACTATGAGGTCTTAGTCTCCCAAATGAACGTCCTCTTCTCTATGTAAGAAGAAAGAGGGCAAAATTGAAATAAAGCTGAAAAGTCATTTGGCGAAACAAACCAATCAGGGTATCTTGGCCATAACATTTTCTCCCGAGCTCCAAATGATGCAAACTCAACAACTTTGTCTCTAATGAGCTTCTTCAAATTCGGACATTTGCTAGGTAAAAATGGTTCTCCATATTATGTAGAAACGAACCGGGTCATGATGGGAATTCAATTCCGTCATGATAGGAATTGGGTAGTAACTTACTGCCAGCATGTCAGAAGTGCATCTTGGCACCTATGTGACGATAAAAACATTCCTAAGTGACCTAATCACTTCCAAGTGATGCCCAAGTGATGTCCGAGTCATGTCCGGGTGCCAAAACATTCTAGAATACTTCTATAAACACATCCAATGCTTTTCCAAGCAATGGGAAGATAAATCATGGAAGAAAAACCAAGTTACCAAGGAGTTGTTCTTTCTGTCATGACGGGCATCCAATGAGAAACGAAATCCTTCTTTACGTCTTAACGGGAAATGAATCGCGTCATGACGTGGAGAGTAAAACCTTTGCATTCCTATCACGTCCACATTCAGATGCCCTATCCAACAGGGTTGACAAGGAGCAATAGCTTAGTTCCGTTATGAGCCCATCCTAACACCTATCTGACGAGAAAGCCAAGAGCTCTTCACAAAGTCCTATTATGAGCCTACCCTGATGTCCATCTAACGTGAAAGCTAAGAGCTCTACACTGAGTCCTGTCTTGATGTGTTATCCAACACACTAGTCGAGAGTACTTCTCGAAGTCCCATCACAAGTCTGTCCTTACGTTTTCCTAACGAAGAACACAAAGAACTACTAAACATCCAATCTTCACCCCAACATTTGGGGAAGGAATGGAAAATACAAATAAAATGTTTTGATCATTGAATAAGGCCAAAATAAACCTAACACACCGGAATTGTTGACCGTATATTTGATCTCACCCTTTGGTGTATCAAAGCAATCTCCATGCAACATTTGAGTCCACAATCCCTTTAGGATTTAGAATCAAAGTCGTAAGTAGTCTTTAAGGAGTTATTGTCTTTCCTTATAAACAATATTTTTGTGGAAAGACAACTCATTGATCCGTTTAGTGCCTTAGGGTTGTAGTAACTACACATCAATCTGAAATCTTCGCTTCACTAAATTAAGGTAGATCTCCGAATTCATTGTGTAACAGTCTTACTCAAAATGGAATGCCCAGTTCCATTTACCGACTGCAAACTTTCTATATTTAAGGATTACAAGGATTATAAACTAAGACCTTCTGTGATACCAATGTTAACTCACACCCATAGTCATATTCAATGTTATCATAGGACCTTTCACATGAATAACAAATATGATGAACTTTGATAATAAACATGTAAAACACATTTTATATGTTATATGCTCAAATTATTTAATTAGTGAATAAATCATATATTTATTACAAACACTTGAATGTTAACATGGATTTAAAATTCACTAGGATTCAGGGCACAATCCCCAACAGTGGTGGCCCGAAAAATATGATTTTGAAGGAATGTTGTGGTCCATGGGGGTGATTTCTCTCCTCCTAACCAAGTATTCCGAGAAACAGCGACTCTCGTGATAAATTTAGGAGGGTAAATGGAAAAGAGCGTGAAGTGCATAGTCTTCTCCTAGTTGCAACACCAATTCTTTGGAATAAGTCTCCCATAGGTATATTTAAAATTAAGTGGGAAGAAGATGTGGATAAGGGTTATGGGCGAATAAGGATTGGTGTTGTAGTACGAGACCACGAGGGAGTAGTTCTGGCAGCAAGTAGTACTCCAAAAAATATTTTGGTAGATCTGGTTGTTGTTGAAGCCTTGTCAACTTTATGTGCTGTGAAATTTAGTAAGGATATGAGTTTTTATGATATAATTTGGAGGGAGATGCCTTGCAAATTGTGCATGTGGTCAAAGCGGGGAATAAAAATTGGAGTAAATTTGGCCATCTGTCAAAGAGGTAATGCTTCTATTGAGATCTTGGAGAATTGAACATGTAAAGAGGGACGCGAATACTTTATTTAGAGAAGCCATTGTATTATAGATAGTGTTTGGATTGAAGAAATGCCAAATGGTACTGCAATCGGTGAGCAAATTGGCCCTGTTTGATCAATGATTTATCAATGAAGTAAACATTTTGTTCAAAAAATAAATTAATTAATTAAATTAAATAAAAAAATAAAAACCAACAACACCACTAGCTGGCATTTCGCTACACTTACAAACAGCAGTCCTTACCTCAGCAATCGGGACTTCGGCTCTTTGGGCCTTTTCAAATCACAGAAGGCATAGGCTAAGGAACTCGGATCCACCCAACATCGATCTCTCCTTGTGAAAAAAAGTTGGGCCCTTAAGAAATTCAAAATCATGACCGTTGGTTGCACCATAGGTAACCTCTACTTGTTTTCTAAATCACGGAGATGTTCTTTACAATATTGTTGATTCGATCAACCCAGTGACATCTCAATGCATCTGTGGAATCGAAGTATTATAGCCGTTGTTCTCTACCACTAAACATATTTGGAAAATCGAATCCCATCACCAGAAATCTCCACACGAACATGTTCCATCTTTAAATAAATGGAATCGGGCAGCATCTCTAACAAGAATCTCTCTCTGGGTTATCTTACTAATATATTTTGTGGCATTGTGGCAATCCCCGCAGACCCTAAGGTTTTTAAACACTCGTATGGGAAGGCCAGGAGGGACAAAAATCAACCCAAAGGCAATAGCAAGCTTCTCACTATGGTGGCTAAGCATCTTTATCTTCTCTGACTCCTCAACATCATGAAGAACAGACCTCATATCTGGAACATACCCCTCCTCTATCATTTTGCAATTTAATCTCTCAAGCTCAGAATATATCTCATCTGAAAATGGACTTGATTGGTCATCTGCTGAAAATATGTGCACCCTGTTCTTATATTTGATCCAACTACATCCCGGCTCCTTCCTCACTCCCTTAGCTCTCATTCCTCTTCTTAATTGGGCCACATTGTCCCATTTCCCTTTTGCAGCATACATGCTTGAGAGCAAGACATAGCTCGCTGGGTTCTGGGGCTCTAATTCCACAAGTCTCTCAGCTGCCCATTTCCCTATTTCCATGTTACCATGGAATCTACAGGAGCTAAGCAAGGTGGCCCAACCAATTGCATCAGGATGGTCAGGCATCTTATCTATAAAAGTTTTTGCTTCTTCCAATCTTCCAGCTCGGCTAATAAGGTCAATCATGCAAGTGTAATGATCTGCAATCGGTGTTATTCCATGTTCTTTTATCATTGATTCAAAATAGTGATGTCCTTTCTCCACAAATCCTGCTCTACTGCAAGCTGAAAGGACCCCAATGAAAGTAACTCCATCAGGCTTCAAACCTTGAGCCAACATTCTTTCAAACAGATCAATCGTCTCATTGGCTTCTCCAAATTGGGCATGCCCTGAAACCAATGCAGTCCACGAGACTTCATCCTTAATTTCCATATCATTGAATATCCGACAGGAATCTCCAATGCTTCCACATTTACCATACAGCGTAACAAGCGCATTGGAAACTGTAATAAAAGAGATCAAGCCAGAAACAACAGCATGAGCATGAAATTGGGCACCCTCTTCTAAGCTTGCTAAGTTTGCACATGAGCTAATTACACTCCCCAGTGTAAACTCATCTGGCTCAATCCCATATTTCTGCATATTGCAAAAAATCCTAACAGCTTCTTCACTGTACCCGTTTTGACCATAACCCACTAGCATTGCAGTCCATGATACAACATTCTTACTGGTCATTCTCACAAAAACTGTTTCGGCAGATTTTATGCTTTTACATTTGCAATACATGTCAACAAGAGCACTACCAACAAACACATTATTCTTATGATCAGTCCTAATTATATAAGCATGAATCTGCTTGCCTTCTTCCAGGGCAAGCAGACCCCCACAAGCAGTCAACACACTACCAAAAGTAAATTGATCCATATCTAAACCTTCCAACCTCATTTCTCTAAACATATCTATCGCTTCTCTGCCCAACCCATTCTGAGTAAGTCCTGTTATCATGGTTGTCCATGAAACCGAATCTCTTTCCTTCATACCCCAAAATAACCGCTTTGAATCTTCAATCATCCCACTTCGCAAAAGGCCCGTGATCATAGTATTATACGTAACCACATTCCTTTCAGGCATCTCATCGAAAACCTGCTTTGCATCATAAATTAACCCCATTTTCGAGTACATGACCACTAAAGGACTAACCACAAAGACATACGACTGGAAACCAAATTTCACTATTTGCCCATGAATCTGTCTGCCTAAATTAACACACCCCTGATTCGATGACAGTATAAGCATAGTCGAAAACGTAATCCGATTCAAATTAACTGCTCCATCCTTCAACATCAGCTTATAAACCTTCACCGACTGAAAAAGAGAACCATAACACGCGTACCCAGAAATAAGCGAATTCCACGAAACCCCATCTTGATTTGGCATTCGATCAAAGATTAATTGCATTTCCGTGAGATGACCCCATTTCGAATAAGCGGAAAGGAGGGTGTTCCAGGAGAAGGGGTTTGGGTGGGGCATCTGATCGAACACGCGGCGCGCATATTCTATGTTGCCTAGTTTACTGTAGGTGTTCATGAGGTTGTTTGATAGAAAGGTTTCTGGGTCTATCAAGGTTTTGATTATGTTGCAGTGGAGCTTCTTAGCATGGGTTCCCTTCCGGGCTTCGCAGCAGAGTTTGAGTAAGGCACAGTAGTAGTTAGAGGACGCCGCCATTGTTTTAAACTATAGGGTGGAGGGAAGAAGTGTTACGGCTTCTTTGTGCACTGAATGCAAAAATCGAAGTCAAGTCAATAGAAAACAAAGAAAGAAGCAAGCAACGAGAAAACAAAGAAAGAAGGCAATGCCTTCAAAGAAAGCTGCTGTTCAAATAGGCTTGGCCCGCTTGGGTTTACACAAAATTCACAACCCCTTCCGTTGAATTCGTGTTACGCAAGGATACTGAGTGGAGGATCCGGATGGGCTTCAGCCCGGGTCACCATCGCCACAAATGCTTGTCTATGTTAAGAAAATGTTTTGGATACTATTTTTTTTTATATATTTTATAACTTTTCACACTAAATAATTTTATCCTCTTAACAAAATACCTATCGACAAAACCACCGATAAAACCACCAAAGTTGTCGTCATGGTAAGTTTTGGAGACTCTAGTGTCGATGGCTCAAAGATGGGTGAGAGGTTCGGTGATGGATGGTGGGTTAAAATGAACAGAAAGGTCTATGATATTGATTTGAATTAAAAATTCAGTGTTTTCATCTCTATTATATTTGACGTATCAAATTTTTATTAAAGACTATAAAATGAGGTTTTACACTACATTCTAATAAAGGGGCTCTCTTTTTGTTATTATTATAATTTTCTTTTCTTTTTTTTTTTTCTATTCAAAGTGGGGGACTGTGAAAAGGGAAATGTTATTATTATAATTTATTTTTGGGGTGTCAATCCGGTCCGGTTTCCCTGTTTTTGGCCAAAATCGGGAACCGAGTACCGGGGTACCCCGGTTCTTGGTTTACCGGGCCGGGGAACCCCAGGGACCCGTTAACCGGGGTCAGGTTGTAGGTAGGATTCGGTTTTCTGATCGATGCTTGGGTTTTAAGAAAAAAAAAAAATTTGGGGCTTATTTTAGGTATTGTGCCTAAAATAAGCCCATTTTTTTTCATAAGTTGGCTCTTTTTAAAAAAAATCTATTAATCTTTTTGTCTAAATTAAAAGAGCTTTGTTGTGATTGTTTCAAATAATTATTACAACAATAAATATAAACTACCAACAATAAATACTTTATATATATTCAAACAGTATATTTCATTGTGAGCCTAAAAAATTATAAGAACCAAACTTTATGCAAAGAAAGGCATCAAATAAGTGACCCAATTGACCAAATTTCCAGATACTTAAAGACTCCAACATCAGAAAATGAACAACTAATGCAATCAAGCCAATAAACCCAACAATAGAATTCCATCAAATCTTGTTTAGATGTTAATATTATACACGAAAGTAACAATATATATAAATATTACAACAATAAATATAAACTACCAACAATATATATATATATATATATATATATATATATATATATATATATATATTCAAACAATATATTTCGTTGTTTTCCATTTTTCCTACTCTCCAAATTGACTGTCTAAAAATTTCAGCTTAACATATATACATAAATATTATTAAATAAAATGGAAACCCGGTTCCTGGTTTCCCACAAAAAACCGGTTACCAAAAACCGATACCAGAACCGGGGTACCCGGTTTTTGAATTTTTCAAACCGGAACCAGAACCGGGTCCCTGGTTTCCCAGTTTCCTGGTTCCGGTTCCGGTTTCCCGGTAATTTTTGATACCCCTAATTTATTTACAATGGTATAGTACTCCTATCTATAGTCATGTGTTAGGATGGACTATTATGTAGGAGAATAGAAACTTTCGCGCCGTTTTCATAAGTGGTGAAGTTCATTAGGCGTCTTAAAACTATTACATAAGCTTGATTCTAACATTTCCAATTGTGAACCATGCAAATCAAAAGGATCAGCAACCTCTTAAGCATAATAAGACACAGAGGTATTAATCATTCTCTTAGTAATGGTTAGATGATAACTTTAGACTAATGTGAAAATTTATATTTTTGTTCATCTTTCATTATATCTTATTTTGAAAATAAAAAACAAATTAAATTTTCATTTTCACTTTTAATGAGATGATTTAATCTACTTTTTTTTATATATAAAATAGGTTATGGATTTTCTAAAATAATAAATTAATTCAATTATTCATAATAATATTGCAACAAGCTAACAACAAATAATAACAATTTAAATTTGTTAATTTCGATGAATTGTAATACAAAAATAATGAGAATATATGAAATAATATCATCGATATAACTTGGCTGAGACACGGATAACTCACTCCCTTCAAGGCCTTCCGTGCCATTGCTAGAGGATATTTCAAGAATACATATCAACCGGTGCAGCAGATCACTAGCACGCCACCCACATGATACAACAGCCTAGTCATAATTTAAATTATTTTGGGTTATAGTTTCTTAACTTGGGATTGGAAATATTATATGATTTTGACGAATAAGATTATAAATATTTCTAGGATATTAAACATATTGGTACAGTTTCTGGTATGGTGGACCCAAGGGTAGATCGGTAATATTGAGCTAGTACTTTCTTTCTTTCCTACAAAATAACAACACTCCTTAAGAGGATGCGCCGAGTGGTGGCCGGGGCATACCTCCTCCGATGCTTAAGTCAGTGTCTGTATAAACTCAGTATAGAGCTTAGTAGAGAATGAATTATTATATGTGCCTGTTGTCTATGAGCCTTTTATAGTTAGGTCTCATGAGGATGGTAATGATGATTGGGTGGAAGATCCGAGATCTGGGCGTCACGGACGGAGGAGTTAATATTCTGGTTCTCTGACCATTATGGTTGATGAGAAACCGTTCTTGCTATTGATATCATTCCGAGAATGGTGCACAGCAGTTACTATGGCTGGTGTGATCCAGAGAATGGTGCATAACCGTCAATGATATTTAAGTGTGTCGTAACTACCCCGATGGTTAAGCCATAATCAAGCTGTTAGCATGATCAGTGCAAATCTTGCCCATAGTTGTCCTATCCGTGTGGTGCTTATGTTGCTGATTCAATAAATGATGCGAACCGAGTGAACATGGTCTTCCGAGAGTGTGAGCTTGGTAAAGCGAAGTCATTTTCGTGCTTCCGAATTTGGATTACTTCTTAGTAGGCCCATATGAACACGCTGGGCTTTTACCTTGATCGACTGGCTATGGGCTTTGTTGTCAGATAGATTTTGGTGTAACAGTTACCCCCCGAATTCCTTCTTCCGAGATTTCGGGAGAAGAGAATTCAAATTTTGATTTTTCTTGTTTCTCCCTTTTTGGTGATGGATCCTTCGGTTGCTTTCGTTTGATTGGTTCCTTGTATCCATTAATTCTGGCGTCTTAACCATTTATAGAATTTGACACCTGCGTGCCCCAGATATCCGACTATTGGGTGCAATCTTTGATTTTGAAATTTTTTGTCCTTATCCTCATAAATGAGCCGTTGCTCGTCCTCAAGAGTTGCTTTGTATCTGAGTGCAAGAATCGGTGAGACAGGTGTCGGTCTTTGAATGGTGCCTTTTGTTGCGCTTTTTGAAAGAAAGTATGGCTTGAGTCTCTTAGGTTTAGGTGCGATTGCAATCTCATCATGGCTTCGCATTAAATGCTTTGTTGCTTCACCCAAGATTATTTCGCTTTATAATGGTCACTTCCTCCTTCTCATTTCTTTATAGCCTCAACTCTTCTGAAATTTTATCCCGTAAAAGCCTATATAAACTCAGCTTCTCCAGCATTATGTCTTCTTCCCATCAACCCCAATCTTCTGATGCCGAAGCTCTCGACGAACAATCACCGGAAGTTCCTCTAATTCGGCGATCTAGGGGTTTGTTTGCAAGATCCTCCCGTTTGGCGGGGCGTCTTCTTCCAGGGCAGAGGTCTCTCTGCGCCTAGAATACCCTCGTAAGCAGAGGTCCTGTTTTTTACCGCTCGACAAGAAGGTGCTCAGGCACAACTATGAGATTCCATCTTCGGTTTCTTTGCATTTTCCCGACGACTCCACCGGGATGGTAAGCGGTCCAGGTGACATATGCGTTTACGAGCGTATGTTCATGGCCGGGGTTCGTTTCCCTTTCTCTCCCATTGTAAGGGAGATGTTGTCTTTTCTATGGGTGGCCCCAGGGCAATTGATGCCAAATGGTTGACGGAATTTCATTGATACACTATTGTTGTGGCCTACTGTGTTTCTAGGACACTCCATGTCGGTTGTGGAGTTCTTAAACATATATGGTCCTCATATGCATTTGAATACCGAGACGGTGACCTTCATGGTTCGCGGGAAGAACCAATTTGTTGAGCCTGGCAAGACTCATTCCACCAACAAACATTGGGTGGAACAGTTCTATGTTTTAGGGGCTTGGGAAGCGTCTACGTCAGGCGCTTTGCCCTTGAATCACACTGTTCTACGAAAGTGGAGAGCTTCCCGAGAATGTTGTGAGTACCTTTGATCCCTCTTTTCTTCTTCTGTTTGGCACACTTTTTTTTTATTTATTTATTATTATTATTATTATTATTTTGATAGGGAAGGAGTGTCCTAAATTGGACTTGGAGCAACGGGGTTGGGTGGATTACATATTGGAATTTTCCCAACTGCTCGAGAACGAAGCTCGAATGGTTTTCAACAACATTGTTACCGACTTCGCTCTCTGAGAGCACTTAGGTTACCAGATTCCTATTGGTAAGGTTCTTTGGGATCGCCAAGGGAATCCTAAGAAACCAGTTCTCCCCTCCGAGATGGCGGTTCAAAAATCTCCGGCTCGTCTCCAAGCTAAGAAGACCTGAGCGCAAAGAGTCAATCAGTCTTCAAATAAATTGAGTGGAGTTAAGATTTTCGCTCCGGGAGGCTCTAGTTCTGCTTTTGGAACCCGGGATGCGGTCTCATATGTTCCTTCTGCCAAGTCTGACCCCCCTGCACCAAAGAGGAAGGCTGATAAAGGTAAAACTCCACAGGGGAGCCTTCCAAGAAGGCAAGAGTTGACAAGTCCTTAGAGTTGTTGAGCCTGGTATCCTCGATCAGGCCTTCTTCTGCTGTAGTGACCTTCGGGGAGCCCCTCTCATTTCATGGCGTGTCTGATGATATCATTCCCAAGATTAATATCCCTAACTTGTTTCCTTTAAAGGAGACAAACTTTGCAAGTTACTCCTTTGCGTGTTCGACCCCAGGAGTCAGGGGAACCAGCTGCTGTTCAGAGTGAAACTCATGACATCCTTTCTCCCGAGACTAATCCTCCGAGTGCTCCCGTCGATTCTTCCAACCAAGAACTCGTATATCGAGGATAGCCGTGGAGAGGGCACTCTAGGAGAAACTCGCCCTTAATCAGATCGTTGGCCAAGGGTTTCAATGGGCACCCTCTGACTGCGATTACCAAGATGCTGCCGGCTAACTATACTCGAGGGGAAGGTCAGCTAACTCCGAAGATGCTTGTGGACAAACTAGTCCACCATCATTACTCGGTAAGTCGTGTTTGTCCTTTTTTTTTTTTTTTTTTTTTTTGCTATATCTGACATGACCTTGTTTGTGCATTCTTCTCTTCTCATTGCTAGTTGGTATAAAGAGTTTCAAGAGGGTATGCGGGAATATGCCGACGAGAGAGTCAAAGTTGAGTAATCGGCAAGAGGCTTCTAGCTCACAGGAGATTCCAGGTTCGATTCCCGATTATGAAGTGGAGAATTTGCGTCTTTTGCTAGCAACAAAAGATCAAGAGCTTCTTGGAAGCAAGCAAAAGCATTCTGAGTTGGAGACTACTAACATGCATCTTCAAGAGCTTCTAGATGCTGCAACTCAGAAGAATCAGGAGCTTGTGGATCATGCCAAGGAAGTGGACGCCAATGTTCATTAGGCCACTCCAAAGCATTTTTAAGTTGTGGAAGAGCTTCACCAAGCTCGGACTTCCTAAAAGGGTTTCCGAAAGCTTTCCAAGATGCTTGAGGGTCAGTTGTCCCAATCGGAGGATGCTCACAAGTAGGTTCAAGTAGACTTTAGGGCTTCTCGGGATAGGTGTAGTCAATTCCGCCAAGGGTACCTTTATTGGAAGGCTAAGGCGACTTGTTATCTTGTAGAACTGTCTTGTTCCTAGGCTTCGAGACTTACTTTGGACAAGGGAGTTTTCACTAGGGTTTTGAGAACTGTATGTACTTGACTATCAACTGGGAGCGAATCGATATTGATCCAGCCACTGTGAACTTTGACTTTTTGTCCATCTCGGCTAGTGCCGTTGATGAGTTGGTTGATACTGGCAGAAATCTGATTTCGTATGCTTCAGAGGTCAATGTGCATGGGTTCCGACCAGAAGCGAACTTACCCCCCGAGCCTTTTGGTCCCGAGATTATCATAGATGATGAAAATGATGCTGATGTTGTTGGAGCAACTCCCAAGACTTAGAACCTTGTTATTTTTCCTTGTGCCAATATGTCTGTATAAGGATTGTTTTCTCGTTTTCTATTTCTGTATATTTTTTGAACTACTTTGAACTTTGGTATTTCCAAATGCTTTTGAATGCTTCCGTTTGATTTGCTGCTGCCTTCGATTTCCTTATTCTGTTGTCTATGGTCAGTTGTACTACCCCCCATGACCGAGGATTGAAAAGTAATTTTTTGAACCTTGGTCATTAAGTTCCTCGTGTGTCTTTTGGCATTTGATGTTCTTGCTTTGAACATTTTTCGACGGTGGGACAAGTGGAGCATTGTCACTCTTCTTTTCAGCCTGCACCGGCTGGATTTTCCAGGCGGCTCTACATGGGACGTCTTCAGCATTTAAAGGTGACTTATCGTTTTCCAAGGGCTTTCATACTATAAATATCCCCTTTGGTGTGGAGAATTTTCACTCAAATGATTTCGATTTTTCTCTTTCTCTGATTTCTTTCTTCATGACTTCTGCTTCTTCGTCTAGGAGTTTGGCGGAAACAGAGTCGTCTGCTACTTCTACTGTCTGTTCGCCTCTTGATGATGCCGCTTTCTCTTCCCGTTCACAAGCTGAGCAGTTCTATTCTTGTGTTCCTTGTGCTTCTAAGGCCGAGGTCGCCAAACTACGCTTGCTGTTGGAGGCATGGGAACAGTACCTAGCGGTTCGCTCCAATCAATTGGTGAAGTTGATGGCCAATATTGAAGTAAAGGACTATCAAATAGCCTGGAAAGATTGACAGCTGGAGTCGCGAGACCATCGGATTGTAGATCTTGAGGCCTATCTCGTCAATATTCATGAGAACAAGCGGAAGAAAGCCTCCGATGTTTACTCTGCCACCCGGTTGTTTCTGAAGGAAGAGGAGAAGTGCCGGAGACTGTGGAGAAAATATCGGATATGGAAGGCTAGGGCGCTTGAATAGCATGGCCCACCAAGTGAAGGTCATTGAGAGTAGCCTGCAATATAAACAACAATGGCCTGTCAAAGGCCTTAAATTTTTGGTTCATCATATTCCTGGGTGTTTGCCCAAATGTGGTTCTTTGTACAGCATCTTCTCGGACGTCGAGTACTAGATCGAGTCTGGATGTGATGCTTTTGATGTAGTCGGGTTTGTATGTGATGATTGCAGCTAACTATTCTTGTAATGGTTGTGGCTGGATCTTTTTGTAATTGTTGTAGCTAAACTTTCTTGTAAGAATAAAAAATCTTTAATGAAATGTTTACCTTTGATTCCATTGATGCGTTGCATATTGTTTCTTTGGCGCGATTTTAGCTGTAGTTGTGTGGGGTATTCCCTTCTTGGCTTGTCAAGTTGTTTATCCGCTTTGCTGCGCTTGGTATTGCCTAGTTGTATTTAAGTCTGGAGAGATTTTGTTTAGTCCCTTTCCTTTCAAGGACGAGGGATTTTTTTATTTTTTTTTTAAGGGTTTATTCCCTTGTTTCCGAGGACGAGGGATTTTTTTTTTTTTTTTTGTTAAAAGTTTACTCCCTTGTTTCCAATGAAGAGGATTTTCTTTTTTTTCTTTTTTTCCTGTTAAGGGTTTACTCCCTTGTTTCCGATGAAGAGGATTTTTTTTTTTTTTTTTTTTTTTTCAGGGCTACTACCCTTATTCCAGATGAAGAGGGATTTTGTTAAGGGTTTACTCCCTTATTTCCAACGAAGAGAGATTTTATTTTTATTTTTATTTTTTTCCGTTAAGGGTTTACTCCATTGTTTTCGATGAAGAAGAATTTTTTTTTTTGTTAAGGGTTTACTCTCTTGTTCCCTACAAGACAGGGAATTCGTCATCGGGCTCGATGGTCGTTTTGGCCAAGGGTCCTCCAATGCTCAAGTACGTTTTTACTCATGAATAAATACTATTGAAATGTTCAAGAATTACAAGAAACAAAAATAAAAATTCAACAATTACTGATAGTATTTCTTCAAATGATCGGCATTCCAGGGTCTAGGTAGCTGCTTTCCTTACACATCTTGTAGGTAGTATGCTCCTTGTCGATGACTCCGAAAAAATTTCTATGGTCCTTCCCATGTAGGTTCGAGCTTGCCTTCTGCTGAATCCCAGGTGGCTATGCTAACCTTCCAAAGGACCCAGTCTCCTATCTTGAACTATCTTGGCTTGACCCTCTTGTTGAAATATCTGGTTGTTCTTTGCTGGTAAGCTGCAATTGTTGCTTGAGTGTCGTCCCTCTTTTCTTGGAGTAGGTCCAAGCTTAACTTCATTCCTTCTTCGTTCGTCCCGAGATTGTAATGTTTTATTCGGAAGCTAACTGAACCGACTTCTACTAGAATGACCACCTCAAATCTGAACGCTAAAGAGAATGGGGTTTCCCCTGTTGGTGTTCAGATTGTGGTTCTGTATGACCATAGTACTTCCAGAAGGAATTCAACCCATGCTCGCTTCTTCTTCAAAGTCTTCATCAAGGTTTTGTTTGTTGCTTCTACTTGACCATTTGCTTGAGGATGTCAAGGAGATGATAAGTAGTTTTTGATATGCAGCTTGGCACACCAACTTCAGAATGGCTTGCAGTCAAACTACTTACCATTGTCGGTTATGAAAGTGTGAGGGATACCGTATCGACAAACAACTACTTTCCAAAGGAAACTCCTTATGGTCCTGGTAGTTATTATGACCAATGCTTTAGCTTCTGCCCACTTTGTGAAGTAGTCAACGAAGACTACGATGAACCGACATCCTCCTTTTCCTGTTGCAAGTGGTCTTACTAGGTCGACCACCCATTGTGCAAAAGGCCACGGTGCCGAAACCGAGCTTAATTCTTCGGGTGGGTTGGTCATTATTTTGTCAAATCGTTGGCATTTGCCACACTGTTTGACCATTTCATGGGAATCTCGGTTCATCCTTGGCCAGTAGTATCCTACTCGGACGGCCTTGTGGGCTAGCATTCTTCCCTCTAAGTGGCTGCCACATACACCTTCATGGATTTCTCTGAGTAGGTAGGTGGCTTCATCCTTTGACATGCACTTGAGTAGAGGGAGGGTGTAGCCTCTTCGGTATAGAACTCCATCAACCAACATGTAGCGGGCGGCCTGGATGCAGATTTTTCAAGCCAACTTGTTGTCAAATGGCAATTTGCCCTCCTTGAGAAATTGCAGTATATCATGGCCCCATTCCGGGCCTCCTTGTTCTTCCTAAATACAAGCGACTTGATTCACTCTAATAGTTGAGGGTTCAGCTAACTCCTGAACCGGACGGCCAACCATTGTAATCTCTTCCTTGGTGGCAGAGCCCATATGAGCTAGGGCATCTGCCTGTGAATTTTCTTCTCTTGGCACCTTTGTGAAGGCTATCTTGTCAAGAATTCCATGGCCTTCTTTACTTTAACTAGGTACCTTTTAATTTTATCTCCTCAGGCCTCATATTCCCCCTTGATGTGTCCGACCACCACTTGGGGAATCGCTTCTAACCTCTAAGTTCTTCGCTCCATTTCTCGGGCCGTATTCATTTCAGCAATTATGGCCTCGTACTCGGCTTCGTTGTTGGTGGTGGTGAATTTCAGCTGCATTGCTGCTTCGCACTCTTCTCCGTCGGGCCCTTTGAGAACTACCCCAACCCCGCTATACTTCCTAGTGGTGGATCCATCTACACATGCCACCCATGTTTCTTCTCAAGGCATTTCTTCTTCTTTGGGGAAATTGCAGAACTCGACCAGAAAGTCGGCCATTTAGAGATGTTCTCGGGTGAAATTCTATGTCAAATTCCCCGAGCTCTATGGCCCAATTGACTAGTCTTCCCGACAAGTCTAGCTTTTGTAAGATCTTTCGCAAAGGGTACTTGGTCAGCACTTTGATGGTATTGGCTTGGAAATATGGCCTCAATCTCCAAGCGGATGTGATCAAGGCGAAGGCTAGCTTTTCAATTCAAGGGTATCACTCCTCTGCTCCGTGCAGAGCGTTGCTAGTCAAGTAGATGGGCCTCTGCACCCTCTATTCTTCCTAGATTAAAGCTGAGCATATGGCTGATGGGGACACTACCAAGTATAGATACAGAGCTTCTCCTTCCACCAGTTGGCTCGACAGTGGTGGGCTGATCAAATATTCCTTTAATTCATTGAAGGCTTTGTCACATTTTGGGTTCCAAGAGAAAACCTTCTTCAATATTTTGAAGAAAGGAAGGCATTTGTCAGTAGAACGAGAGATGAACCGATTTAGTGCTGTTATTCTTCTCGTCAGTTGCTGAAGTTGCTTATTGTTTTGCGATGCTTGCATGTCCAGGATCGCCTTGATTTTCTTGGGGTTGGCCTCGATTCCTCTCCGAGAGAAGATGAATCTGAGGAACTTTCTTGAGGATACTCCGAATGTGCACTTGGAGGGATTGAGCTTCATCCCATAGCGCCTCAACGTGTCGAAAGCCTCTACCAGGTCTTATTGTGCCAAATACCCTCATAAATTAATAGGCGAATATTCAGTACGTTTTACTCGCAAGTGCACGAAATCAAAACGATAGTATAGGGTGCAAGTACGAGTTTTAGAATAGTTTTTAAAATATCAAGATTGTCACTAAATTGATACTATGAAAATAAATGAAAAGGTAGGGCTGTGATATCCACCACTAATCATGCTCAATTGTTCCAATCATATTATGAATACTTAAAGTTTGCCAACCTAAGGGCATGGGTGTATACTCCTTAAGCTATAGATTTTCCTAAGCAACGAATTAGGCATGGGTGTATACTCTAACTCTTTTGTTTCTTAAAGGATTTAGCATGGGTGTATACTAAGTTGTTCTTTAAGAAAGCATAAATCTATGGAAATTGACAAACACATGGAGCCTAGGGCATGGGTGTATACTCCCGATTTTCCATGTTGATTAACCCAAGAACCCATGAGGAGATTCTTTTGTTACTTTATTAAGCCCAAGACTCGATCATCCAAATTGACTTAAATAACTAATACATACAATATGCATATAATGGCCAATCACACACATATGAGGAATTCAATAAAACAAGAATTAATCACGTTAAGCATCACAATATGATTATCACAAAGGCGCCAATATTGAAATATTAAAGAAACATAACTAGGGCTTCAATCTAGCCCTACTAAAGTAATTAGTTACACATAATTAAAATAAAGGGAAAAGAAAGAACCAAAAACGACTCCTAGAAGTAGCCTCCAATTCCTCTTCCCAAGATTGCATCTCGAATTGTGAGGCTTAAAGATCTATTTATAGGCTTAGAGAAATCCTAGAAACTCTAGTAAACCTAGAAAATTCGTAGGGTTTAGTCCTATTACAAGTGAGATTTAGAAAACCCTAATATGGAAGTAAAAAAGAGTCTTGCGCCACTGATTCTTTTCTCCAGCGCACAGGTGCGCTCGATCGCAGCCCATGTGCGCTCAATCGCACCACTGCGATCGAGTCTCCTCTTATGCGCACGAGCGCAAGACTGCATTCGTCTAGACGTTCTCTAGAAGTGCACTCAAGCACAGGTCCCCTACGATCGATTGTACTGTCAGAACCTATAACTTTTTCTAAATTTACTCTTTAAGCCCCATACTTCTAGAAATGCTTTCTTTTCTTCCAAAAGCCTACAAAAACACAAAAAACACATAGAAGAAATAAAATAACACAAACTAACAAAACTAAGGAATTAACAAATATAAGATAAGGGCTAAAATATAAATATTTTGGCACTTATCAGGTCTGTGATGTGGCTGGTCGCCTGTATGCTCCTAATGCACATGTCATCCATATACACCTCCATATTTCGCCCAATCTGCTCCCGAAACATCTTGTTGACTAGCCGTTGGTATGTAGCCCCCGTGTTTTTCAGTCCGAAAGGCATTACTCGGTAGCAGTACAAATCTTTGTCTATCATGAAGGCTGTCTTCTCATGGTCGGACTCGTGCATGGATATCTGGTTATATCCTGAGAATGTGTCCATGAAACTTAAGAGTTCATTCTGTGGTAATAGATAGCTGTCTTTGAGGTATGCCTTATTAAGGTCAGTGAAGTCGACACACATTCTCCTTTTCCCGTTGGATTTCTTCACCAACGCTACATTTACCAACTAGGTAGTGAATTGGACTTCTTTGATGAATCTGGCCTCACACAACTTCTTGACTTCCTCTGCAGCGGCCTTGCTTTTCTCGGTCGAGTATCCTCTTTGTCTTTGTTGCACTGGCCTAAAATTGGGATCAGCATTCAGCTTGTACACCATTATCGAGGGCAATATACCCCGCATATCCTCATGACTCCAGGCAAACACGACACAATTCTCACGAAGGAAAGATATGAGTTTTTCTTTCACAACCATCTTTAGCTGGGATCCGATTCTGATAACCTTGTTTGGTTTGCCAACCGAGAATTCTTCGAGATCCTCAATCTGTTCGCCGCCCATTATTTGCTATCTGCTCTCCTTGCAGCCACCTTCCTAGGTTGGGATCTTAGGACATTCCTTCATGGAGATGTTGTAACATTGTCAGGTGGCTCGTTGATCGTCCCTTACCTCTCAAACTCCGTAGTGCGTTGGGAATTTCATCTTGAGGGGTGGAGTTGATGTTATGGCCCTTAGTTTGTTGAGAGCCATTCTTCTGATGATGGCTTTGTAAGCTGATGGTCGGTCAACCAACAGAAAATGCACCATCATGTCGCCTACCTCAGATACGATCCAGCCGTGATCGCTAGTTCGATCGATCCAACCGGTTGTGCTTGTTCCACTGTAAATCCCATCAAGGGGCAGCTGGTTGGGACGACCTTCTCCTATCCCAGGTTCAGCTTCTTAAATGCAGACTAATACAAGATGTTTGTCGAACTTCCATTATCCACTAGGATGCGATGGACATTGTGATTCGCTACTGTCAATGTGATGACCAGGGCATCCGTGTGTGGAGACGATATGCCTGCATAGTTGTTGTCAGAGAAATCGATGACCATCACGTTCCTCCTGGTCTGCTTCAT
This sequence comes from Corylus avellana, assembly GCF_901000735.1. NCBI lineage: Eukaryota > Viridiplantae > Streptophyta > Magnoliopsida > Fagales > Betulaceae > Corylus > Corylus avellana. The sequence continues at coordinate 20,213,956 of NC_081541.1, read as the reverse complement.
TGGCCTCTCTATTGTATAAACTTCATGGGAGCTCCCCAACTGCCGGGCGTATGCCTTTCTTACCCTTCCTAACTCACCTCCTCCTGCAAATCCACCTACTATTGTGTGGATTTCTGGAATATTTGGTTGGTTTTGAAGGTCTTAGGCTAGGCAAGCATGCTCTCGTCTAGGCTCCCCTGGCCTTCCTATGTTCTCCCGAGGATATCTATCCTGATTTCTATGATCGGGGCTTCTACTTCGATAACGTTCCTGCTATCGGTGATCATGTGGGTCACCGTAATTCACCTCTCGGATGTAGTTTTCTTGAGGGGGATTTGCTCTTCTCTATTCTCCTAAGAATCGAACAAGCTTACCATTCTTGATGAACTTTTTGATGAGATGCCTCAAAGCTATGTACCCTTCTGTGTAGTCGCCATTAACTTTGTAGAACTCACAGTATTGATCCAAGTTCTGATTCTATGGAAACCCTAGCATTCTTGGGGGTTTTTGGTATTCTAGGTCCTTCTTGACTTCCATCAAGACCTCAGAAATGTTGGCGTTGAGCAGAGTGAAGTTGCAATCTCTGAACTTCTTCTTGAAGGGTTTCGGAGCATTTGACCCTTGATGATCCTTCTTCTTTTTCTCCTCAAACGTTTTGGGCAACTTTCGAGCTTACCTCATTGCCTTCAAGGTTTCCTCTTCGTTGATGAATTCATCTACCTTATCTAATAACTCCTGGAGGTTGCTCGATTCTCTCTGTGCAATTTTCCTTGCCACTGGTTCCTTAGGAGAGATACCGTTGTAGATGGTAGAAAATATTACGCCATCAGTAGGGCCTTCTACTTTTAGCTTCTCAATGTTGAACCGAATCATGAACTTCTTTAAGCTCTCTCCCTCTCGCTAGTGGAGCGTCAAGAGATATCCGGAAGGCTTCTTCTTTCTCTGGATCCCAAGAAGTGGGTGAGGAAAATTCGAGCAAGATCTTTAAAGGTGCCCACAGAGTTAGGCACCAAACTCCGAAACCACTCTCTAGCATTTCCCGAGAGTGTAGTAAGCTCTGCACCCAATTTCATCGGTTGTGGCATGCAATGCCAGGTGCATCTAGTAATTCTCTAAGTGCTTAGTTGGGTCCCTGACTCCGCTATAGCTCAAAATCTGAGGCGCTTTGAATATGTTGGGGAGCGGATGCTCGTGAAGGGCGTCTCCACCCCAGCGAAGAATTTGCTTACCACTACAGCTTTGTATTTCTCCTTTTTCTCCATGGCCTCAAGTTTCGTTTTCAACTCCGTTAGGACCACTACGGCTTTGTCTACCTCACTTCGCAGACTAGTTGCTGATTGATTCTGGTCTTCGATTGTGGGTTGATTTCTTCCAGGTTCTGTCATTTTTTCAGAGTTTTCGCCTCTACGGGCGTTTTCCCAAGCATTGGATTCCATGTGACTATTTTCGCATTGTTACTCTAGTGGCGACGACTTTCACCTTGGTGACTGTGACCATCAAAATGGTGGCTATTGTTTTCTTGCTCCTCCAAATGTCCATTCCGATTGATTTCAGACTATGATTGCGCGGGGAAGCAGAGGCCCAGCTCCTCATTTTGCCGGACTAGGAGTGCTACTTGGGCT
>NC_081541.1:20204430-20212255 GCF_901000735.1 Corylus avellana | reverse complement strand
GACTCTATAAGAACAACAAACTCACTTGCTTGTCTCCTACCTGACCATCTTTATGGAGCGAATTTCATCACCCACCATTCGGTAGACTTCTTCGCAGTTGCAAAAGCGTATGGTGTGGTTTAAATCTCAACACAAAACAAAAAACCCCCAAGCGGTAGAAAACTTCAAGCTTTTTAGTAAACCCACTTGGTACAACAATGGTGAAACATAGAAGAAAGCTTCTGAGAAATAAAGAGGGGGAAAGTAATGATGGCTTTCAACCCAATCCCTCTTGGATAAAAATAGAGAAGTAATCAACTATGAGGTCTTAGTCTCCCAAATGAACGTCCTCTTCTCTATGTAAGAAGAAAGAGGGCAAAATTGAAATAAAGCTGAAAAGTCATTTGGCGAAACAAACCAATCAGGGTATCTTGGCCATAACATTTTCTCCCGAGCTCCAAATGATGCAAACTCAACAACTTTGTCTCTAATGAGCTTCTTCAAATTTGGACATTTGCTAGGTAAAAATGGTTCTCCATATTATGTAGAAACGAACCGGGTCATGATGGGAATTCAATTCCGTCATGATAGGAATTGGGTAGTAACTTACTGCCAGCATGTCAGAAGTGCATCTTGGCACCTATGTGACGATAAAAACATTCCTAAGTGACCTAATCACTTCCAAGTGATGCCCAAGTGATGTCCGAGTCATGTCCGGGTGCCAAAACATTCTAGAATACTTCTATAAACACATCCAATGCTTTTCCAAGCAATGGGAAGATAAATCATGGAAGAAAAACCAAGTTACCAAGGAGTTGTTCTTTCTGTCATGACGGGCATCCAATGAGAAACGAAATCCTTCTTTACGTCTTAACGGGAAATGAATCGCGTCATGACGTGGAGAGTAAAACCTTTGCATTCCTATCACGTCCACATTCAGATGCCCTATCCAACAGGGTTGACAAGGAGCAATAGCTTAGTTCCGTTATGAGCCCATCCTAACACCTATCTGACGAGAAAGCCAAGAGCTCTTCACAAAGTCCTATTATGAGCCTACCCTGATGCCCATCTAACGTGAAAGCTAAGAGCTCTACACTGAGTCCTGTCTTGATGTGTTATCCAACACACTAGTCGAGAGTACTTCTCGAAGTCCCATCACAAGTCTGTCCTTACGTTTTCCTAACGAAGAACACAAAGAACTACTAAACATCCAATCTTCACCCCAACATTTGGGGAAGGAATGGAAAATACAAATAAAATGTTTTGATCATTGAATAAGGCCAAAATAAACCTAACACACCGGAATTGTTGACCGTATATTTGATCTCACCCTTTGGTGTATCAAAGCAATCTCCATGCAACATTTGAGTCCACAATCCCTTTAGGATTTAGAATCAAAGTCGTAAGTAGTCTTTAAGGAGTTATTGTCTTTCCTTATAAACAATATTTTTGTGGAAAGGCAACTCATTGATCCGTTTAGTGCCTTAGGGTTGTAGTAACTACACATCAATCTGAAATCTTCGCTTCGCTAAATTAAGGTAGATCTCCGAATTCATTGTGTAACAGTCTTACTCAAAATGGAATGCCCAGTTCCATTTACCGACTGCAAACTTTCTATATTTAAGGATTACAAGGATTATAAACTAAGACCTTCTGTGATACCAATGTTAACTCACACCCATAGTCATATTCAATGTTATCATAGGACCTTTCACATGAATAACAAATATGATGAACTTTGATAATAAACATGTAAAACACATTTTATATGTTATATGCTCAAATTATTTAATTAGTGAATAAATCATATATTTATTACAAACACTTGAATGTTAACATGGATTTAAAATTCACTAGGATTCAGGGCACAATCCCCAACAGTGGTGGCCCGAAAAATATGATTTTGAAGGAATGTTGTAGTCCATGGGGGTGATTTCTCTCCTCCTAACCAAGTATTCCGAGAAGCAGCGACTCTCGTGATAAATTTAGGAGGGTAAATGGAAAAGAGCGTGAAGTGCATAGTCTTCTCCTAGTTGCAACACCAATTCTTTGGAATAAGTCTCCCATAGGTATATTTAAAATTAAGTGGGAAGTAGATGTGGATAAGGGTTATGGGCGAATAAGGATTGGTATTGTAGTACGAGACCACGAGGGAGTAGTTCTGGCAGCAAGCAGTACTCCAAAAAATATTTTGGTAGATCTGGTTGTTGTTGAAGCCTTGTCAACTTTATGTGCTGTGAAATTTAGTAAGGATATGAGTTTTTATGATATAATTTGGAGGGAGATGCCTTGCAAATTGTGCATGTGGTCAAAGCGGGGAATAAAAATTGGAGTAAATTTGGCCATCTGTCAAAGAGGTAATGCTTCTATTGAGATCTTGGAGAATTGAACATGTAAAGAGGGACGCGAATACTTTATTTAGAGAAGCCATTGTATTATAGATAGTGTTTGGATTGAAGAAATGCCAAATGGTACTGCAATCGGTGAGCAAATTGGCCCTGTTTGATCAATGATTTATCAATGAAGTAAACATTTTGTTCAAAAAATAAATTAATTAATTAAATTAAATAAAAAAATAAAAACCAACAACACCACTAGCTGGCATTTCGCTACACTTACAAACAGCAGTCCTTACCTCAGCAATCGGGACTTCGGCTCTTTGGGCCTTTTCAAATCACAGAAGGCATAGGCTAAGGAACTCGGATCCACCCAACATCGATCTCTCCTTGTGAAAAAAAGTTGGGCCCTTAACAAATTCAAAATCATGACCGTTCGTTGCACCATAGGTAACCTCTACTTGTTTTCTAAATCACGGAGATGTTCTTTACAATATTGTTGATTTGCTCAGCCCAGTGACATCTCAATGCATCTGTGGAATCGAAGTATTATAGCCGTTGTTCTCTACCACTAAACATATTTGGAAAATCGAATCCCATCACCAGAAATCTCCACACGAACATGTTCCATCTTTAAATAAATGGAATCGGGCAGCATCTCTTACAAGAATCTCTCTCTGGGTTATCTTACTAATATATTTTGTGGCATTGTGGCAATCCCCGCAGACCCTAAGGTTTTTAAACACTCGTATGGGAAGGCCAGGAGGGACAAAAATCAACCCAAAGGCAATAGCAAGCTTCTCACTATGGTGGCTAAGCATCTTTATCTTCTCTGACTCCTCAACATCATGAAGAACAGACCTCATATCTGGAACATACCCCTCCTCTATCATTTTGCAATTTAATCTCTCAAGCTCAGAATATATCTCATCTGAAAATGGACTTGATTGGTCATCTGCTGAAAATATGTGCACCCTGTTCTTATATTTGATCCAACTACATCCCGGCTCCTTCCTCACTCCCTTAGCTCTCATTCCTCTTCTTAATTGGGCCACATTGTCCCATTTCCCTTTTGCAGCATACATGCTTGAGAGCAAGACATAGCTCGCTGGGTTCTGGGGCTCTAATTCCACAAGTCTCTCAGCTGCCCATTTCCCTATTTCCATGTTACCATAGAATCTACAGGAGCTAAGCAAGGTGGCCCAACCAATTGCATCAGGATGGACAGGCATCTCATCTATAAAAGTTTTTGCTTCTTCCAATCTTCCAGCTCGGCTAATAAGGTCAATCATGCAAGTGTAGTGATCTGCAATCGGTGTAATTCCATGTTCTTTTATCATTGATTCAAAATAGTGATGTCCTTTCTCCACAAATCCTGCTCTACTGCAAGCTGAAAGGACCCCAATGAAAGTAACTCCATCAGGCTTCAAACCTTGAGCCAACATTCTTTCAAACAGATCAATCGTCTCATTGGCTTCTCCAAATTGGGCATGCCCTGAAACCAATGCAGTCCACGAGACTTCATCCTTAATTTCCATATCATTGAACATCCGACGGGAATCTCCAATGCTTCCACATTTACCATACAGCGTAACAAGCGCATTGGAAACTGTAATAAAAGAGATCAAGCCAGAAACAACAGCATGAGCATGAAATTGGGCGCCCTCTTCTAAGCTTGCTAAGTTTGCACATGAGCTAATTACACTCCCGAGTGTAAACTCATCTGGCTCAATCCCATAGTTCTGCATATTGCAAAAAATCCTAACAGCTTCTTCGCTGTACCCGTTTTGACCATAACCCACTAGCATTGCAGTCCATGATACAACATTCTTACTGGTCATTCTCATAAAAACTGTTTCCGCAGATTTTATGCTTTTACATTTGCAATACATGTCAACAAGAGCACTACCAACAAACACATTATTCTTATGATCAGTCCTAATGATATAAGCATGAATCTGCTTGCCTTCTTCCAGGGCAAGCAGACCCCCACAAGCAGTCAACACACTACCAAAAGTAAATTGATCCATATCTAAACCTTCCAACCTCATTTCTCTAAACATATCTATCGCTTCTCTGCCCAACCCATTCTGCGTAAGTCCTGTTATCATTGTTGTCCATGAAACCGAATCTCTTTCCTTCATACCCCAAAATAACCGCTTTGAATCTTCAATCATCCCACTTCGCAAAAGCCCCGTGATCATAGTATTATACGTAACCACATTCCTTTCAGGCATCTCATCGAAAACTTGCGTTGCATCATAAATTAACCCCATTTTCGAGTACATGACCACTAAAGGACTAACCACAAAGACATACGACTGGAAACCAAATTTTACTATTTGCCCATGAATCTGTCTGCCTAAATTAACACACCCCTGATTCGATGACAGTATAAGCATAGTCGAAAACGTAATCCGATTCAAATTAACTGCTCCATCCTTCAACATCAGCTTATAAACCTTCACCGACTGAAAAAGAGAACCATAACACGCGTACCCAGAAATAAGCGAATTCCACGAAACCCCATCTTGATTTGGCATTCGATCAAAGATTAATTGCATTTCCGTGAGATGACCCCATTTCGAATAAGCGGAAAGGAGGGTGTTCCAGGAGAAGGGGTTTGGGTGGGGCATCTGATCGAACACGCGGCGCGCATATTCTATGTTGCCTAGTTTACTGTAGGTGTTCATGAGGTTGTTTGATAGAAAGGTTTCTGGGTCTATCAAGGTTTTGATTATGTTGCAGTGGAGCTTCTTAGCATGGGTTCCGTTCCGGGCTTCGCAGCAGAGTTTGAGTAAGGCACAGTAGTAGTTAGAGGACGCAGCCATTGTTTGGAGGGAAGGAGTGTTACGGCTTCTTTGTGCACTGAATGCAAAAATCGAAGTCAAGTCCATAGAAAACAAAGAAAGAAGGCAATGCCTTCAAAGAAAGCTGCTGTTCAAATGGGCTTGGCCCGCTTGGGTTTACACAAAATTCACAACCCCCTCTCGTTGAATTCGGGTTACGCAAGGATACCGAGTGGAGGATCCGGATGAGCTTCGGCCCGGGTCACCATCGCCACAAATGCTTGTCTATGTTAAGAAAATGTTTTGGATACTATTTATTTTTTTATTTTTTTTATTTTTTTTTATTTTTATAACTTTTCACACTAAATAATTTTATTCTCTTAACAAAATACCTATTGACAAAACCACCGATAAAACCACCAAAGTTGCCGTCTTGGTTAGTTTTGGAGACTCTGGTGTCGATGGCTCAAAGATGGGAGTATGGTTCGGTGATGGATGGTGGGTTAAAATGAATAGAAAAGTCTATAATATTGATTTGAATTAAAAATACAGTATTTTCATCTCTATTATATTTGATGCTTTCACCTGATGTATCAAATTTTTATTAAAGACTATAAAATGAGGTTTTACACTACATTCTAATAAAGGGGCTCTCTTTTTGTTATTATTATAATTTTTTTTTTTTTTTTTATTCAAAGTGGGGGACGGGGAAAAGAGAAATGTTATTATTATAATTTATTTTAGGGATGTCAACCCGGTTCGGTTTCCCGGTTTTTGGCCAGAACCGGGGTACCCCGGTTCTCAATTTTGAGAAACTGGAACCGGAACAAGGACCATGTTAACCGGGGTCCCGGTTACCGGCCAGTTCCAGTTTTTCCAGGTCCGGTAACCGGTTTTTTAAGAAAAAAAAATTTGGGGCTTATTTTAAGTATTGGGCCGAAAATAAGCCCATTTTTTTCATAAGTTGGCTCTTTTAAAAAAAAAAAAAAATCTATTAGTCTTTTTATCTAAATTAAAGGAGCTTTGTTGTGATTCTTCCAAATAATTATTACAACAATAAATATAAACTACCAACAATAAATACTTTATATATATTCAAACAATATATTTCATTGTGAGCCTAAGAAATTATAAGAACCAAACTTCATGCAAAGAAAGGCATCAAATAAGTGACCCAATTGACCAAATTTCCAGATGCTTAAGACTCCAACATCAGAAAATTAACAACTACTGCAATCAACCCAATAAATCCAACATCAGAATTCCATCAAATCTTGTTTAGATGTTAATATTATACACTAAAGTAACAATATATATAAATATTACAACAATAAACGAGCTGAGCTTGAGCGAGCTTCCCTTGTTCAGACTTGGCTCGTTTAAATTTTACTCGAGCTCGAGCTAATAATATGTGGAGCCGATCCAGCTCGCGAGCTGGCTCTTATATTTAATGTTTTTTTTTAAAAAAAAATTTTTAACTTCAAGTACTCTTAAACGGCTTAAGAAGTTAGTTTGCATATGAGTATTTGCTTAGCCTAGCTAGTCGAGTATGTAGCCTGAGTCAATACAGCAAAGCATTTGGTTTCAAAGAGAGAGGATATGCATCCTTTTATAGATAAGCAAACTTGGAGATTGATGTTTTCTTAACAATGTGAGACAAGTTAACAGGTTGCATTCAAACTGCATTGGGACAATACCCCCAACAAAAAAATATTTTTTTAACGTCTCTCTCAATCCCCCTCACCAGTCACAACGGATCTTCCACCTAAACTCTCATTTCCCACTCTCTCACTCTCACTCACCAGACAGGTAGTGATAGTGTTTGGGTCTGTTTGATTCTTCAATAGTTTATGCCTTTCGCAATCTCCCTCAATAGTTTCTGCTTGATTTTTCTTCCTTTCGTTTGGGTCTGCTATAATTGAATCGAGGTCTTTTTAATGATTGCTCTCTCTCTTTGATCACAAAGGGTCTAGAATTTTTTCATTCTCTAACGCTTAAATATGAATGCAATTTTAAGGTTTTAATAATTATGAGATTTATAATTAATTATGTATTACTTAGTTTATATATATATATATATATATACACACACGAGCTTATACGAGTTGTTCACGAGCTTAGCCGAGTCGAGCCGAGCTTGCTTCGTTTAATATTCGAGTTAGGATTTGTGTTCATGAAGTGCTTCATTTAATATTCGAGTCGAGCACGAGCCGAGCTTATGCGAGCCGAGCCCGAGCTTGCTCGCGAGACGCTTCGCTCACTTAACAGCCCTAGATACGTCACTAACCATTAGTGACGTGTCAATAGGCTTGACACGTTAGTAGCGGTAAGTCAATAAATCTTAACTTTTTTGTAGTGATATGAAAAGATAATTGGTTTTTTTTTTTTTTTTATATAAAAAAAAAAAAGACAAATATTATGTGTATTTATTAACATTGACTTTATAGGCAAAAATAATCGTCTTTTGAGAAAATTAGAAGTCATAACGGAAAAAGAAATAGACTATTTGAACCACAATAGGACACAGAGTTCAAAGCATGTATTGTTTTATTAAACTCTAATTTTATTTTATTTTTTTACACATCGCGGCTTAATTATAGTATCCTATTAGAATTCTATTTCATCTGATTAAATCATAATAAGAATTTGAAACAAATTAAAAAATAAAATAAAATAAAAATAGCGTTCCACATATTAGGAAAAATAAAATTAAAATAAATC
>NC_081541.1:20204063-20204330 GCF_901000735.1 Corylus avellana | reverse complement strand
AAAAAGGTGGTGTATATACGTAAAAGACCCAAAAAGACGCAACGTTGGCAACAAAAGATCCAAAAACACGCAAGTATAGAAACACAAGACATACTTTAAGAAGGAAAATGCTAGAGAAAACATACATGTTTAATAAACTAACTCATCATATTTTTATTAATTAACTTTTTGGTGTCTTTAAATAGACACGTACAGTAAAATAAGATTTTTTTTTTTTTTTAAGAAAGAAAAAAAAAAAAAAAAAAGCCCTCAATTATAATAAATGTT
>NC_081541.1:20177559-20204043 GCF_901000735.1 Corylus avellana | reverse complement strand
TAGTCATAATTTAAATTATTTTGGGTTATAGTTTCTTAACTTGGGATTGGAAATATTATATGATTTTGATGAATAAGATTATAAATATTTTTTGGATATTAAACATATTGGTACAGTTTCTGGTATGGTGGACCCAAGGGTAGATCGTTAATTGAGCTAGTACTTTCTTTCTTTCCTGGAAAATAACAACACTTGTTAAGAGGATGAGCCGGGTGGTGGTCGGGGCATACCTCCTCCGATGCTTAAGTCAGTGTTTGTATAAACTCAATATAAAGCTTAGTGGAGAATGAATTATTATATGTGTCTGTTGTCTATGAGCCTTTTATAGTTAGGTCTCATGAGGATGGTAATGATGACTAAGTGGAAGATCCGGGATCTGGGCATAACGGACGAAGGAGTTAATATTCTGGTTCCCTGACCATTATGGTTGATGAGAAACCGTTCTTGCTATTGATATCATTCCGAGAATGGTGCACATCGGTTACTGTGGCTGGCATGATCCAGAGAATGGTGCATAACCGTCAATGATATTTAAGTGTGTGTCGTAACTGCCCCGATGATTAAGCCATAATCAAGCTGTTAGCATGATCGGTGCAAATCTTGCCCATAGCTGTCCTATCTGTGTGGTGCTTATGTTGCTAATTCAATAAATGATGCGAACCGAGTGAACATAGTCTTCCGAGAGTGTGAGCTTGGTAAAGCGACATCATTTTCGTGTTTTCGAATTTGGGTTACATCTTAGTAGGCACATATGAACACGCTGGGCTTTTACCTTGATCGACTGGCTATGGGCTTTGCCGTCAAATAACAGGCCCAATGACCTTAGTGTAGATTTTGGTGTAACAGTTACCCCCCGAATTCCTTCTTCCGAGATTTCGGGAGAAGAGAATTCAAATTTTGATTTTTCTTGTTTCTCCCTTTTTGGTGATGGATCCTTCGGTTGCTTTCGTCTGATTGGTTCCTTGTATCCGTTAATTCTGGCGTCTTAACCATTTATAGGATCTGACATCTGCGTGCCCCAGATATCCAGCAGTTGGGTGCAATCTTTGATTTTGAAATTTTTTGTCCTTATCCTCATAAATGTGTTGTTGCTCATCCACGTGTATTCTTAAGAGTTGATTTGTATCTGAGTGCGAGAATCGGTGAGACAGGTGTCGGTCTTTGAACGATGCCTTTTGTTGCATTTTTTGAAAGGAAGGATGGCTTGAGTCTCTTCAGTTTAGGTGCGATTGCAGGCTCATAATGGGCTTCGCATTAAATGCTTTGTTGCTTCACCCGAGATTATTTCGCTTTATAATGGTCACTTCCTCCTTCTCATTTCTTTATAGCCTCAACTCTTCTAAAATTTTACCCCGTAAAAGCCTATATAAACTCAGCTTCTCCAGCATTATGTCTTCTTTCCATCAACCCCAATCTTCTGATGCCGAAGCTCTTGACGAACAATCACCGGAAGTTCCTCTAATTTGGCAATCTGGGGGTTTGTCTGTAGGATCCGGCCGTTTGGCGAGGCGTCTTCTTCCGGTGCAGAGTTCTCTTTGCGCCTGGAATACCCTCGTAAGCAGAGATCCTATTTTTCACTGCTCGACAAGAAGGTGCTCAGGCACAACTATGAGATTCCATCTTCGGTTTCTTTGCATTTTCCCAACGACTCCGCCGGGATGGTAGGCGGTCCGGGTGACATATGCGTTTACGAGCATACGTTCATGGCTGGGGTTCATTTCCCCTTCTCTCCCATTGTAAGGGAGATGGTTGTGGAGTTCTTAAACATATATGGTCCTCATATGGATTTGAATACCAAGACGGTGACCTTCATGGTTCGCGAGAAGAACCAATTTGTTGAGCCTGGCAAGACTCATTCCAACAACAAATATTGGGCGGAACAGTTCTATGTTTCAGGAGCTTGGGAAGCGTTTACGTCGGAAGCTTTGCCCTTGAATCACACCGTTCTGCGAAAGTGGGGAGCTTCCCGAGAATGTTGTGAGTAACTTTGATCCCTGTTTTATTCTTCTGTTTGGCACACTTTTTTTTTTTTTTTTGATAGGGAAGGAGTGTCCTAAATTGGACTTGGAGCAACGGGATCGGGTGGATTACATATTGGAATTTTCCCAACTGCTCGAGAACGAAGCTCGGATGGTTTTCAACAACATTGTTACAGACTCCGCTCTCCAAGAGCACATAGGTTACCAGATTCCTGTTGGTAAGGTTCTTTGGGATCGCCAAGGAAATCCTAAGAAACTAGTTCTCCCCTTTGAGAAGGGGGTTCAAAAATCTCCGGCTCGTCCCCAAGCTAAGAAGACTCGAGCGAAAAGAGTCATTCAATCTTCGGATAAATTGAGTGGGGTTAAGATTTCCACTCCGGGAGGCTCTAGTTCTGCTTTTGGAACTCGGGATCCGGTCTCATCTATTCCTTTGGCCAAGTCTGACCCCCTGCACCAAAGACGAAGGCTGATAAAGGTAAAACTCGACAAGGGGAGCCTTCCAAGAAGGCAAGAGTCGACAAGTCCTTAGAGCTGTTGAGCCTGGTATCCTCAATCAGGTCTGATTCTGCTGTAGTGACCTTCGGGGAGCCCCTCTCGTTTGATGGCATGTCTGATGATATCATTCGCGAGATTAATATCCCTAACTTGTTTCCTTCAAAGGAGACAGAAACTTTGCAGGTTACTCCTTTGCATGTTCGACCCTAGGAGTCAGGGGAACCAGTTGTTGTTCAGAGTGATTCTCATGACATCCTTTCTCCCGAGACTAATCCTCCGAGTCCTCCCGTCAAGTCTTCCAACCAAGAACTCGTATATCGAGGACAGCCGTGGAGAGGGCACTCTAGGAGAAACTCGCCCTTAATCAGATCATTGGCCAATGGTTTCAATGGGCACCCTCTGACCGCGATTACCAAGATGCTGCCGGCCGACTATACTCAAGGGGAAGGTCGGCTTACCCCGAAGATGCTTGTGGACAAACTAGTCCACCATCATTACTCGATAAGTCGTGCTTTTTTTTTTTTTTTTTTTTTGCTATATCTAACAAGACCTTGTTTGTGCATTCTTCTCTTCTCACTGCTAGTTGGTATAAAGAGTTTCAAGAGGGTATGCGGGAATATGCCACCGAGAGAGTTGAGCTTCGAGAGTTGGATCCAAAGTTGAGTTATCGGCAAGAGGCTTCTAGCTCACAGGCGATTCAAGGTTCGATTCCCAATTCTGAAGTGGAGAATTTGCGTCTTTTGCTAGCAGCAAAAGATCAAGAGCTTCTTGGAAGCAAGCAGAAGCATTCTGAGTTGGAGACTGCTAACATGCATCTTCAAGAGCTTCTAGATGCTGCGACTCAGAAGAATCAACAGCTTGTGGATCATGCCAAGGAAGTGGACGCCAATGTTCATCAGGCCACTGCAGAGCATTTTTAAGTTGTGGAAGAGCTTCACCAGGCTCAGACTTCCAAAAAGGGTTTTCGGAAGCTTTCCAAGATGCTTGAGGGTCAGCTGTCCTAATCGAAGGATGCTCACGAGTAGGTTCAAGCAGACTTTAGGGCTTCTCGGGATAGGTGTAGTCGGTTCTGCCAAGGGACCTTTATTGGAAGGCTAAGGTGACTCATTATCTTGCGGAATTGTCTTGTTCCTTGGCTTCAAGACTTACTTTGGACAAGGGAGTTTTCACTAGGGTTTTTGAGAATTGTATGTACTTGACTATCAATCGGGAGCGATTCGATATTGATCCAGCCACGGTGAACTTTGACTTTTTGTCCATCCTGACTAATGCCATTAATGAGTTGGTTGATACTGGCAGAAATTTGATTCCAGATGCTTCAGAGGTCAATGTGCACGGGTTCCGACCAGAAGCAAACTTACCCCCCAAGCCTTTTGGTCCCGAGATTATCATAGATGATGAAAATGATGCTGATGTTGTTGGAGCAACTCCCAAGACTTAGAACTTTGTTATTTTTCCTTGTGGCAATCTGTCTGTATAAGGATTGTTTTCTCGTTTTCTATTTCTGTATATTTTTTTAACCACTTTGAACGTTGGTATTTCCTAATGCTTTTGAATGCTTTTCTTTGATTTGATGCTGCCTTCGATTTCCTTATTCTATTGTCTGTGGTCGATTGTACTACCCCCCATGACCGAGGATTGAAAAGTAATTTCTTGAACCTTTGTTCATTCAGTTCCTTGTGTGTCTTTTGGCATTTGACGTTTCAAGTTTCAAAGGCCATTATTGCTTTGCACATTTTTCAACGATGGGACAAGTGGAGCATTGTCACTCTTATTTTCAGCCTGCACCGGTTGGATTTTCCAAGTGGCTCTGCATGGGACGTCTTCTCGCATTTAAAGGTGACTTATCATTTTCCAAGGGCTTTCATACTATAAATATCGCATTTGGTGTGGAGAATTTTCACTCAAATGACTTCGATTTTTCTCTTTCTTTGATTTCTTTCTTCATGACTTCTGCTTCTACATCTAGGAGTTTGGCGGAAATAGAGTCGTCTTGTACTTCTGCTATTTGTTCGCCTCTTAAGGATGCCACTTTCTCTTCCCGTTCACAAGCTGAGTGGTTCTACTCTCGTGTTCCTCGTGCTTCTGAGGCCGAGGTCGACAAACTACACTTGTTGCTGGAGGCACGAGAACAGTGCCTAGCGGATTGCTCCAATCAATTGGCGAAGTTAATGGTCAATATTGAAGTAAAGGACTATCAAATAGCCTAGAAAGATTGACAGCTGGAGTCGTGAGACCGTCGGATTGTAGATCTTGAGGCCTCTCTCATCAGTATTCATAAGAACAAGCAGAAGAAAGCCTCCAATGTTTACTCTGCCACCCGATTGTTTCTGAAGGAAGAGGAGAAGTGCCAAAGACTTCAGAGAAAATATCGGCTATGGAAGGCTAGGGATCTTGAATAACATGGCCCACCAAGTGAAGGTCATCGAGAGTAGCCTTCGATATAAACAACAATGGCCTGTCAAAGGCCTTAAATTTTTGGTTCATCATATTCCTGGGTGTTTGCCCAAATGTGGTTCTTTGTACAGCATCTTCTCGGACATCGAGTATTAGATCAAGTCTGGATGTGATGATTTTGATGTTGTCGGGTTTGTATGTGATGATTGCAGCTGAATATTCTTGTAATGGTTGTGGCTGGATCTTTTTGTAATTGTTGTAGCTGAACTTTCTTGTAATAATAAAAAATATTTAATGAAATGTTTACCTTTGATTCCATTGATGCACTGCATATTGTTTCCTTGGCGCGATTTTTACTGTAGTTGTGTGGGGTATTCCCTTCTTGACTTGTCGGGTTGTTTATCTGCTTTGCTGTGCTTGGTATTGCCTAGTTGTAATTAAGTCTTGAGAGATTTTGTTTAGTCCCTTTCTTTTTTAGGACGGGGCATTTTTTTTATAAGGGTTTATTCCCTTGTTTCCGAGGACAAGGGAAATTTTTTTTTTTTTTTTTTTTTTGTTAAGGGTTTACTCCCTTATTTCCAACGAAGAGAGATTTTTTTTTTTTTGTTAAGGGTTTACTACCTTATTTCCGATGAAGAGGCCTTTTTTTTGTTAAGGGTTTACTCCCTTATTTCCGATGAAGAGGGATTTTTTTTTTTTTTTTTCGTTAAGGGTTTACTCCATTGTTTTAGATGAAGAGAGATTTTTTTTTTTTTTTGTTAAGGGTTTACTACCTTGTTTCCAATGATGATGGATTTTTTTTTTTTGGTTAAGTGTTTACTCTCTTGTTTGCGATGAAGAGGGATTTTTTTTGTTAAGGGTTTACTCTCTTGTTCCCTGCAAGACAGGGAATTCGTCACCGGGCCCGATGGTCGTTTTGGCTAAGGGTCCTCCAATGCTCAAGTATGTTTTTACTCATAAATAAATACTATTGAAATGTTCAAGAATTACAAGAAACAAAAATGAAAACTCAACAATTACTGATAGTATTTCTTCAGATGATCGGCATTCCAGGCTCTAGGTAGCGGCTTTCCTTCTACATCTTGTAGGTAGTATGCTCCTTGTCGATGACTCCGAACAACTTTGTATGGTCCTTCCCACGTAGGTCCGAGCTTGCCTTCTGCTGGATCCCAGGTGGCTATGCTAACCTTCCAAAGGACCCAGTCTCCTATCTTGAACTATCTTGGCTTGACCCTCTTGTTGAAATATCTAGTTGTTCTTTGCTAGTAAGCTGCCATCGTTGCTTGAGCGTCGTCCCTCTTTTCTTGGAGTAGGTCCAAGCTTAACTTAATTCCTTCTTCGTTCATCCCGAGATTGTAATGTTTTATTCGAAAGCTAACTGAACCAACTTTGACTAGAATGACAACCTCAAATCTGAACGCTAAAGAGAATCGGGTTTCCCCTGTTGGTGTTCGGATTGTGGTTCTGTATGACCATAGTACTTCCAGAAGGAATTCAACCCATGCTCCCTTCTTATCCTCTAGCTTCTTCTTCAAAGTCTTCATCAAGGTTTTGTTTGTTGCTTCTACCTAACCATTTGCTTGAGGATGTCAAGGAGATGAGAAGTAGTTTCTGATATGCAGCTTGGCACACCAACTTCGGAATGGCTCGCAGTCAAACTGCTTACCGTTGTCAGCTACGAAAGCCTGAGGGATACCGTATCGACAAACTACTACTTTCCAAAGGAAACTCCTTATGGTCCTGGTAGTTATTATGGCTAATGCTTCAGCTTCTGCCCACTTTGTGAAGTAGTCAACGAAGACTACGATGAACCGACATCCTCCTTTTCTTGTTGTAAGTGGCCTTACTAGGTCGACCCCTCATTGTGCAAAAGGCCACAGTGCCGAAACCGGGCATAATTCTTCGGGTGGGTTGGTCATTATTTTGTCAAATCGTTGGCATTTGTCACACTGTTTGACCATTTCATGGGAATCTTAGTTCATCCTTGGCCAGTAGTATCCTGCTCGGATGACCTTGTGAGCTAGCATTCTTCCCCCTGAGTGGTTGCCACATACACCTTCATGGATTTCTCTGAGTAGGTAGGTGGCTTCATTCTTTGACAGGCACTTGAGTAAAGGGAGGGTGTAGCCTCTTTAGTACAGAACTCCATCGACCAACATGTAGCAGGCGGCCTGGATGCAGATTTTTTGAGCCAACTTGTTGTCGAATGGCAATTTGCCCTCCTTGAGAAATTGCAGTATATCATGGCCCCATTCCGGGCCTCCTTGTTCTTCCTAAACACAACCGACTTGATTCGCTCGGATAATCGAGGGTTCAGCTAACTCCTAAACCAGACGGCCAACCGTTGTAATCTCTTCCTTGGTGGCAGAGCCGATACGCGCTAGGGCATCTTCCTGTGAATTTTCTTCTCCTGTCACCTTTGTGAAGGCTATCTTGTCAAAGAATTCCATGGCCCTCTTTACTTTCACTAGGTACCTTTTCATTTTATCTCCTCGGGCCTCGTATTCCCCCTTGAAGTGTCCAACCACCACTTGGGGAATCGCTTTTGACCTCTAAGGCCATATTCATTTCAGCAATTATGGCCTCATACTCGGCTTTGTTGTTGGTAGTGGTGAATTTCAGCTGTGTTGCTGCTTCGCACTCTTCTTTGCCGGGCCCTTTGAGAACTACCCCAACCCCGCTATACTTCCAAGTGGCGAATCCATCTACACATGCCACCCATGTTTCTTCTCGAGGCATTTCTTCTTCTTTGGGGAAATTGTAGAACTTGGCCAGAAAGTTGGCCAGTGCTTGTTCGTTTAGAGATGTTCTCGGGTGAAATTCTATGTCAAATTCCTCGAGCTCTATGGCCCAATTGACTAGTCTTCCCGACAAGTCTAGCTTTTGCAAGATCTTTTGCAAAGGGTACTCGGTCAGCACTTTGATGGTATGGGCTTGGAAATATGGCCTCAATCTCCGAGCGGATGTGACCAAGGTGAAGGCTAGCTTTTCGATTCGAGGGTATCGCTCCTTTGCTCCATGAAGAGCTTTGCTAGTGAAGTAGTTGGGCCTTTGCACCCTCTATTCTTCCGGGATTAAAGCTGAGCATATGGCTGATGGGGACACTGCCAAGTATAGATACAGAGCTTCTCCTTCCACCAGTTGGCTCGACAGTGGTGGGCTGATCAAATATTCCTTTAATTCATTCAAGGCTTTGTCACATTTTGGGCTCCAAGAGAAAGCCTTCTTCAAAATTTTGAAGTAAGGAAGGCATTTGTCGGTTGAACGAGAGATGAACCGATTTAGTGCTGTTATTCTTCCCGACAGTTGCTGAAGTTGCTTATTGTTTTGCGATGCTTCCATGTCCAGAATCGCCTTCATTTTTTCGAGGTTGGCCTCGATTCCTCTCCGAGAGACGATGAATCCGAGGAACTTTCCCAAGGATACTCCGAATGTGCACTTGGAGGGATTAAGCTTCATCCCATAGCGCCTCAACGTGTTGAAAGCCTTTGCCAGGTCTTATTGTGCCAAATACCCACCTAAATTAATAGGTGAATATTCGTTACGTTTTACTCGCAAGTGCAAGGGATCAAAACAATAGTATAGGGTGCAAGTATGAGATCATTCCCATAAGGATTATTGATTTTGTTTAGAATAGTTTTTAAAATATCAAGATTGTCACTAAATTGATATTATGAAAACAAATAAAGATAAATGAAAAGGTAGGGCTGTGATATCCACCACTAATCATGCTCAATAATATAACAATATACTAATGTTCCAATCATATTATGAATACTTAAAGTTTGCCAACCTAAGGACATGGGTGTATACTTCTTAAGCTATAGATTTTCCTAAGCAACAAATTAGGCATGGGTGTATACTCTAACTATTTTGTTTCTTAAAGGATTTAGCATGGGTGTATACTACGTTATTCTTTAAGAAAGCATAAATCAATGAAAATTAACAAACACATGGAGCCTAGAGCATGGGTGTATACTCCCAGTTTTCCATGTTGATTAACCCAAGAACCCGTAAGGAGAATCTTTTGTTACTCTATTAAGCCCAGGACTCGATCATCAAAATTAACTTAAATAACTAATCCATACTATATGCATATAATGGCCAATCACACACATATGAGGAATTCAATAAAACAAGAATTAATCAAGTTAAGCATCCCAATATGATTATCACAAAGACGCCAATATTAAAATATTAAAGAAACATAACTAGGGCTTCAATCTAGCCCTACTAAAGCAATTAGTTACACATAATTAAAATAAAGAGAAAAAATAAAAAAAACCCGAAAACGACTCCTGGAAGTAACCTCCAATTCCTCTCCTTAAGATTGCATCTCGAATTGTGAGGCTTAAAGGTCTATTTATAGGCTTAGAGAAATCCTAGAAACTCTAGTAAACCTAGAAAATTCGTAGGGTTTAGTCCTATTACAAGTGAGATTTGGAAAACCCTAATATGGAAGTAAAAAAGAGTCTTGCCCCACTGATTCTTTTCTCCAGCGCACGGGTGCGCTAGATCGCAGCCCATATGCGCTCGATTGCACCACTGCAATCGAGTCTCCTCTTATGCACATAAGCGAAAGGCTGCGCTTGTCTAGATGTTCTCTAGAAGTGCACTCGAGTGCAGGTCCCCTGCGATCGATTGTACTGTCCGAACCAATAACTTTTTATGAATTTCCTCTTTAAGCCCCATACTTCTAGAAATGCTTTCTTTTCTTCCAAAAGCCTACAAAAACACAAAAATCACATAGAAGAAATAAAATAACACAAACTAACAAAACTAAGGAATTAACAAATATAAGATAAGGGCTAAAATATAAATATTTTGGCACTTATCAAGTCTATGATTTGGCTAGTCGCCTGTATGCTCCTCATGCACATGTCATCCATCTACACCTCCATATTTTGCACAATCTACTCCCGAAACATCATGTTGACTAGCCGTTGGTACATAACCCCCGCATTTTTCAGTCCGAAGGGCATTACTCGGTAGCAGTACAGATCTTTGTCTGTCATGAAGGCTGTCTTCTCTTAGTCGGACTCATGCATGAATATCTGGTTATATCCTAAGAATGCGTCCATGAAACTCAAGAGTTCATTCCATGGAAATAGATAGCTGTCTTTGGGGTCGACACACATTCTCCTTTTCCCGTTGGATTTCTTCACCAACACTACATTTGCCAACCAGGTAGTGTATTAGACTTCTTTGTCTCGGTCGAGTATCCTCTTTGTCTCTGTTGCACTTGCCTAAAACTGGGTTTAGCATTCAACTTGTGCACCATTACTGAGGGCAATATACCTCGTATATCCTCATGACTCCAGGCGAACACATCATAATTCTCACGAAGGAAAGATATGAGTTTTTCTTTCACAACCATGTTTAGCTGGGATCCGATTCTGATAACCTTGTTTGGTTTGCCAACCGAGAATTCTTCGAGATCCTCGATCGGTTTGCCGCCCTTTATTTGCTATCTGCTCTCCTTGCAGCCACCTTCCTAGGTTGGGATCTTAGGACATTCCTTCATGGAGATATTGTAACATTGTCGGGCGGCTTGTTGATCGTCCCTTACCTCTCCTACTCCATAGTCCGTTGGGAACTTCATCTTGAGGTGTGGAGTTGACGTTATGGCCCTTAGTTCGTTGAGAGCCATTCTTTCGATGATGGCTTTGTAAGCTGATGGTCAGTCGACCAACAGAAAATGCGTCATCACTGTCGCCTACCTCAGATACGATCCAGCTGTGATCAGTAGTTCGAACGATCCAACCGGTTGTGCTTGTTCCCCTGTAAATCCCATCAAGGGGCAGCTGGTTGGGATGACCTTCTCCTATCCCAGGTTCAGCTTCTTAAATGCAGACTAATACAAGATGTTTGTCGAACTTCCATTATCCACTAGGATGCGATGGACGTTGTGGTTCGCTACTATCAATGTGATGACCAGGGCATCCGTGTGTGGAGACGATATGCCTGCATATTCGTCGTCAGAGAAATTGATGACCATTGCGTTCCTCCTGGTCTGCTTCATTGGCCTCTCTATTGTATAAACTTTATGGGAGCTCCCCAACTGCTGGGCGTACGCCTTTCTTGCCCTTCCTAACTCACCTCCTCCTGCAAATCCTCCTACTATTGTGTGCATTTCTGGAATATTTGGTCGGTTTTGAAGGTTTCGGGTTAGGCGACCATGCTCTCCTCTAGGCTCCCCTGGCCTTCCTCTGTTCTCCTGAGGATATCTATCCTGATTTCTACGATCGAGGCTTCTACTTCAGTAACGTTCCTGCTATCGGTGATCATGTGGGTCACCGTAATTCACCTCTCGGATGTAGTTTTCTCGGGGGGGATCTGCTCTTCTCTGTTCTCCCAAGAATCGAACAAGCTTACCATTCTTGATGAACTTTTTCATGAGATGCCTCAAAGCTATGCACCCTTCTGTGTAGTGGCCATTAACTTTGTAGAACTCATAGTAGCGATCCGAGTTCTAATTCTGTGGGACCCCTGGCATTCTTGGGGGTTCTGGTATTCCGGGTCCTTCTTGACTTCCATCAAGACCTCAGAAATGTTGATGATGAGTGCCAAATATTGTATATTTAGGTCCCTTAACTTATGTTTGTTAAGCTCTTAGTTGTGTTAATTTCTGATGTTTTCGGTTAGTTTTGGTGTTTTAGTGATTTGCGGGTTGTTAAGAGAAAAATACGGATTTAAGGTGAAATTTGCAACTCATTCCATTAAGTCTGGCGTTTAAGACACTTCAGGGAGCATTGGCAGCAAATTTCGATTAAGTGATAATTCGCATCCAACGAGTTTCACTAAAAAGGCCATATCTTGAGTTGTGTAGCTCCGATTGAAGCGGTCTTGGTGTCATTAGAAAGCTAACTCAATGATCTACAAAGTCATGTTTCACAAGAGTAGGCCAATTCCGACAAGAAGTGCACTCGAGCGTACTTTTAGTGTGATCGAGTGCACTCGCGCCCGCGCAGCAAAACACATGTTGCACGAGTGCGATCGAGCGCACCTAGAGTGCGATCAAGCACACTCGGCAGACCTGGCAGCGCTAAAACCCTAAAATTAGCTTATAAATATCATTCTTTTCCATTGTAAACAGACGAAGACGAGCCGGGGGCGCCGTACTTTGTCAAAATTGGTGTTTTTTGGGTTTTTGGAGCGTTTGCTTCAATTTTTCATTGTAAGTTTATTTTCTCATGATGTCAATTGAATTGTGGATTGTTTTTGTTATCATGAGAGGCTAAATCTTTCAACTAAGGTTGAAGATGAAGCTTCGTCATTGACAAACTCATGTATTCTCGTATTTTGTTTATACAATTTTGACTTTGAATAAGAATGTTGTAAATTTTCATTCAATTAGTTGATTTATATCTTTTAATTGAATGTGATGAACTGTTATGTGTTGGAGTTGGATATTTGATGTGTTTCATCCTTCAGATACATCGAATCATTCAATCGAAATCGGATATCCGTTGTGATTCGTTAACAAAACGGGTATCCGTAGGATGATTTAATTTCAAATCAGATATTTGTTGTGATTTGTAAAAATGGGTGGATTCATTGAATAATTTAAACTAGATATTTGTAAAATATCTAACAACAATTTGAGCATAATAGTTTGTCGATTGTAAGAACAAATACGAGAATATAGAGTTAAGATTTGGCGAAGTGAATTCTAAAACCTTAGTGTTCTTTACTATTTTATTTCATCATTTTCTTTAGTTTATGTTTTATTTTGCACGACAAAAATCACGAAATTCGGAACTAGGTTAAAATAGAGTTGGTTTAAATAGAAATTGGTTTACACAACACAAATCCCTGTGGATCGACCTCGCACTTGCACACATGCTAAATTGCACACGACTCGTGTTCTTGCGAGTACAATTAAATTTGTACATCAAATTTTGGCGCCGTTGCCGGGGATTTGTTTGTTTGTGAAATTGATTTTTATTTGAATTGGTTTTATTTTTCTACTAGTTGTTTTATTTTTGCAATTTTATTTTATTGTATTTGTATTTGTTGTTGTTTCTGCCATTCTGATTTTTTTTTTAAAAAAAAGGGTTCGTTGTTTCTGTTTTTCTTGCTGCAGTTTTAGAGAATTTTAGTTTCTGTCAGTACGCTCGATCGCACTCCATCTGCGATGGAGCGTACTCGAGCCTTTTCAGCGAGCAGCCTGCGTGCCTGCGCCTGATCCATTCTGCAAGTACGCATGAGCACACAACGAACGCACATCTGCGATCGAGCGCATTGTTTCTGCGCTCGAGCGCAGCACCAGAAGCAGCTAAGCACAATTTTTTGTTGTTTTGAAATTTCTTTTGTATATTGTTGTTGAATAGTTAGTTCTATTTTTTTTGTTTGGTTGTTTGTACTCTTTCCGTGATTATTCATTGTTCTTTAATCAGTTTGTTTGAACACTCGAGATTGGTGTATGCTTGGTCGGAGATCCCTTAACTTAGATTTGACACCTTTAGATCCCGACATTGATAGAACTCTTAGGAGAACTCGGAGAGCACCTGTTGAGTGTGAAATGGGAGACCAACAAGATAACATAGAGGAACCTAGGGTTGAGCATGAGGATGCTAGAGCTGGAAATCCCAAGCAAGCTAGAGCTTGGAATGTGGACTTCACTACGTCACTTAGGGAGTTGTTCGCACCTGTGGACTTCACAACATCCCATTCGTGTATAGTGTTGCCACCAACCAATGCTACTCATTTTGATTTGAAACCTCATGTCATCCAACTCCTACCATCGTTCCATGGCCTAGAACTTGAAAATCCTTACAGTCATGTAAAGAAATTCAAGGACATATGCCCCACTTTCAAATTTCAAAATTTCTCCGAAGAGGCTGTTCATCTCAGACTATTTCCTTTCTCTCTGCAAGACAAAGCTAGGCCATGGTTGGACTCCAACATGCCCGAATCCATTACATCTTGGGAAAGCTTGTTAAGCAAGTTCTATAACAAGTATTTCCCAATGTCAAAGGTCAATGAATGCAGAAAGGAAATAAGCTCCTTCACTCAAGAGGAGGATGAGAAATTTTCAGAGTGTTGGGAAAGGTTTAAGGAGTTGTTGATAAGATGCCCCCGACATGGATATGAGAAGTGGAGACTCGTTCAATTTTTCTACCAAGGATTGACCCAATCCAACCGTAGTATGATCGAGTCAATGAATGGGGGAGCATTCTTAAGTTTGACAAGGGATGCAGCATATAAGGCATTAGACAAGTTGTCCGATAGCGCACAGCAATGGGATTTTTTGAGTTGTCGGGATAAATCTGCCTGTATCCCCAAGAAAGGTGGCATCTATGAAGTTAAGGAGGACACTGATTTGAGGATAAAGATAGATGCCCTGACCAAAAAGGTTGAAGCTCTTGCAGTGGGTCAATCTGTAAATTCTGCCAACACATTCAATGTTGATGGCTGTTCAATCTGTGCTAATCCTTTGCATTTAGCACAGAATTGTCAATTTTCACCGGCTTTTGCCGAGTGCTCCATGGAACAAGTGAACGCTTTCAATGACTTCAGGAAGCAAGCAAGTGGACCATATTCAGAGACATACAATCCAGGGTGGCGAAACCACCCTAACTTCTCCTGGAAGCAGATCCAACCAATGAACCAAGGATTTCCCCCACATGCTCAGAATCATGGTTGTTCGGCTCAACCAGCGCAACCTTCTGCATCATCGTCACAATCATTACTGGAAGAAACAATGAAGGCATTCATACAATCAAATAGCCAGACCATACAAGAGCTCAAGAATTCTACCATGGCAAACACCCAAGCGATAGATGAAGTGAAGAATGCCACCATGGTTAACACCCAATCAATTGCAAAGATGGAGAGTCAAATTGGACAGATAGCCAATCACTTGGGTGAGAGAGAAAAGGGGAAGTTACCCAGTCAGCCCGTGCCCAACCCAAATGGTCAATATATGGTCGGAAATTCCTCAAATCCTGCACACGGGCAAGAACATGTGCAAGCGATTGTCACACTGAGGTCAGGGAGACAAGTGGACAATCAGGTGGTTGAGAAAAAAGAAGACCCTGCGGGGCAAGAAAGGAAACATAGTGGCAACAAAGAGAAGAGAGATGCTGAGCCATCTACAGCCACGCCCATTATTGAGGACCCTCCTAGGTCATTTGTGCCGAAAGCACCTTACCTTGAAAGGTTGCAAGCACCCAAGAAAGGAGGGAAGTTTGAGGACATTCTGGAAGTGTTCAAGCAGGTCCAAATCAATATTCCATTTTTGGACGCCATCCAACAAGTGCTGTCATATGCGAAATTCTTGAAGGATTTGATCACAGTTAAGAGAAGAACAAATGTCCCGAAGAAAGCATTTCTGACCGAGCAAGTTAGCTCTATCCTGCAGTGCAAGTTGCCCATTAAGAATAAGGACCCTGGGTGTCCTACCATCTCTTGCACGATAGGAGTCAGTCGAATTGAGAAGGCTCTTTTAGATCTCGGGGCGAGTGTGAAACTCCTACCCTATTCAGTTTACCTGCAATTAGGGTTAGGAGAACTGAAGCCCACGTCCATGACTCTTCAATTGGCTGACAGGTCCGTTAGGATACCACGGGGAATCATTGAGGATGTTTTAATCAAGGTGGATAAGTTTTACTTCCCCGTGGACTTCATTGTGCTAGACACAGAGCCGGTTTAGAATGTTGGAATTCAAATACCAGTAATTTTAGGGCGACCATTCTTAGCTACGGCTAACGCCCTGATTAATTGTAGGACAGGGGTGATGAAGATTTCCTTCGGAAATATAACAGTGGAGCTGAATATCTTTGATATCAGCAAACAACCATTGGAGTATGATGAAGTGAGAAATGTATGCTTGATAGAGGAGATTATGGAGGAGACAATGAATGAATCAAGCATAGAAGACCCCTTGGAGGCATGCTTTGCTCAGTTCGGAGAGGATTTGGATTTGGACAAGTTGCTTGAGCAAGCAGATGCAATTTTGGAAACTGCTCCTTTGGCGAGCAGTGAGATGGAGGAGATAGCAGTATCTGATCCCCCCAAGAATGAACTTAAGCCTCTACCAGATAACCTTAAGTATAAGTTCCTAGGTCCAGCAGATTCTTTGCCTGTAATTATAGCTTCGGATTTGGTTGATGCTCAAGAGGAAAAATTGCTAGAGGTGTTAAGAGAGCACAAGGAAGCTATCGGTTGGACCATTGAGGATATCAAGGGGATCAGTCCCTCGATGGTGATGCAGAAGATACATTTAGAGGAGAACGCCAAGCCATCGAGGGAGCCACAGAGAAGGTTAAACCCAGCTATGCAAGAGGTTGTGAGTGCTGAAGTGATTAAGTTGTTGGATGCAGGGATCATTTATCCAATCTCGGATAGCAAGTGGGTAAGCCCAATTCATGTTGTGCCAAAGCGGACTAGATTGACGGTAGTAAAGAACAAGGATGACGAGTTGGTCCCAACTCGTATTCAGTCAGAATGGAGAGTTTGTATAGACTATCGCAAGCTAAATGCCACCACAAGGAAGGATCATTTTCCACTCCCATTCATTGATCAGATGGTGGAACGTTTGGCTGGGCATGCATACTATTGCTTCTTGGATGGTTATTATAGATATAACCAGGTCCCTGTGGACCCCGAAGATCAAGAGAAGACGACGTTTACTTGCCCTTTTGGGACGTTCGCCTACCGTCGCATGCCCTTTGGGTTATGAAATGCACCTGCTACTTTTCAGCGGTGCATGATCAGTATTTTTTCTGACATGGTAGAACGTTTCCTTGAGGTTTTCATGGATGACTTCTCTGTCTTCGGTTCATCATTTGAGGAGTGTTTGCACCGCCTCACCTTGGTTTTAGTGCGGTGCAAGGAGAAGAACTTGGTGCTCAATTGGGAGAAGTGCCATTTCATGGTGAAACAAGGCATTGTACTGGGGCATGTCATATCTCATCGGGGGATAGAGGTTGACAAAGCTAAGGTAGATTTGATTTCCAACCTTCCACCCCCACGTACGGTGAAGGAGGTTCGTTCTTTTCTGAGGCATGCAGGATTTTATAGGCGATTCATCCAGGACTTTAGCAAGATCACTAGGCCCTTGTGCAAATTGTTGGTGAAGGATGACCCATTTGTATTTGATGAGGATTGCAAGATAGCATTTGGGGATCTGAAGACAATTCTGACGTCCACACCTATTATTCATCCGCCCAACTGGGGTGTACCATTTGAGATCATGTGTGACGCATCGAATTAAGCAGTCGGAGCTGTTTTGGGGCAGCGTGTTGATAGACTCCCCCACGTCATTTACTATGCGAGCAAGACTCTAAACGACGCACAACTCAATTACTCCACCACGGAGAAGGAGTTGTTGGCAGTCGTTTTTGCGCTAGACAAGTTCAGATCCTATTTACTAGGATCTAAAGTCATCATCTTTTCGGATCACGCAGCATTGAAGTATCTTTTTTTCAAAAAAGATGCTAAATCTCGTCTGATCCGATGGATTTTGCTACTTCAGGAGTTCGACATAGAAATTCGGGACAAGAAGGGTTCCGAAAATATGGTGGCGGATCATTTGTCTAGATTGACTGTGGATTACACCGAGGACACTAGCCCCATTTCAGAGACTTTCCCTGATGAACAATTGATGCACATTGCCCATGAGCCCGCACCATGGTTTGCTGACATATTGAACTATCTCGTCACCGGCCAACTGCCACAGCAGTGGGGGCGACAAGATAGGTCCAGATTTTTGTCCATGGTGAAACATTTTTTCTGGGACGATCCTTACCTGTTCAAGTATTGTTTAAGGTAAATCTCGCAGCATTGAAGTATCTTTTTTTCAAAAAATATGCTAAATCTCGTCTGATCCGATGGATTTTGCTACTTCAGGAGTTCGACATAGAAATTCGGGACAAGAAGGGTTCCGAAAATATGGTGGCGGATCATTTGTCTAGATTGACTGTGGATTACACCGAGGACACTAGCCCCATTTCAGAGACTTTCCCTGATGAGCAATTGATGCACATTGCCCATGAGCCCGCACCATGGTTTGCTAACATATTGAACTATCTCATCACCGGCCAACTGCCACAGCAGTAGGGGCGACAAGATAGGTCCAGATTTTTGTCCATGGTGAAACATTTTTTCTGGGACAATCCTTACCTGTTCAAGTATTGTCCCAATCAGATCATTCGGAGGTGTATACCTGAGTATGACCAATCCAATGTCATCTCCTTTTGTCATGATCATGCTTGTGGAGGCCATTTCAATGCTAAGAAGACCGCTGCCAAGACTTTGCAGTGTGGATTCTATTGGCCTACCCTTTTCAGAGACGCCCACACTTATTGTATATCTTGTGAGCATTTTCAGAAGCTAGGGAGTATCTCTAAGCGGAATATGATGCCCCTCAGTCCCATTTTGATTGTTGAGATTTTTGACGTATGGGGCATCGATTTCATGGGACCTTTCCCGAACTCCGTTGGCTATCTGTACATCTTGGTTGCTGTGGACTATGTGTCCAAATGGGTCGAGGCAGTTGCATGCAAGACCAATGACCACAGAGTTGTGGTCCAGTTTTTTAGAGACACTATCTTTGCTCATTTTGGTACGCCTCGAGCAATTATAAGTGATGGAGGAAAGCATTTTTGCAATCGGATTTTTGAGCAGTTGATGAAGAAGTATTTCATCACACATAAGGTTGCCACCCCGTATCACCCACAGACGAGTGGACAGGTTGAAGTTTCCAATCGCGAGATCAAGCATATTTTGGAAAAGACGGTACACCCCAATAGAAAAGATTGGTCTATGCGATTGAGTGACGCATTGTGGGCATATAGGACAACTTTCAAGACCCCGATTGGGATGTCACCCTATCGGCTTGTGTATTGGAAGGCATGTCATCTTCCCGCGGAGTTGGAGCATAGAGCATATTGGGCCATCAAGCAGCTGAACTTCAATCTTTTGAAGGCTGGCTCACAAAGGAAGCTCCAACTCAATGAATTAGAGGAGCTGAGGAATGATGCTTATGATTCTGCGCAGTTGTACAAGGCACAGAAGAAGAAGGCTCATGACCAGAGCATTTTGAGACGATCTTTTGAGCCTGGTGAGAAAGTCCTTCTTTACAATTCCCGGCTGCATATTTTCCCAAGCAAGTTGAAATCTCGGTGGACAGGCCCATTTATCATTCGGACAGTTTTTCCTCATGGGGCCATTGAGATTGAGAATCCTCAGAATGGTAACACCTTCAAGGTGAATGGACAGAGATTAAAACCATTCTTAGAGTTGAGGAGTAAGGAGATTGAGATGACATTGTTGGAGGATTCGAGTTATTCTGAGTGATTGTTGTCTTTTGTGGAGAGTCTGGCTGAAGACTTAAAACTTAGCGCTTGTGGGAGACAACCCTCATTTTTTCCCTTACCATTTTATCTTGTTTGTTTGTTTCTGTTGTGTTTTTCAGGGCAAGTGTCTGCCATTCAAGTTTGGGGAAGCATTCTCCTACGTTACACCCGACTTGCGCCGCTCACATGGTATTGTATCTCTGGACCCATTGAGGACAATGTGTCATTTTAGTTTGGGGGTGGGGTAGACATTTCTCTATCTTTTTCCTTGATTATTCGTGTTGTTTTGTTTTTTTATTTTTTTTATTTTTTTATTTTTTTTTTAAAAATTGCTATGTTATTGATTAAGCAAGGGTAACACCTATTCTGTGGTTTGCATGTCATTGGTCTGTTTAGCATTTTTAACACAGCATATCATTAGGAATTTGAGTCTTTTGACTCATTGTTGGATTAGAGAGATTTCACATGTTTGAATTTATCACCACGAGCACACTAGCATAGAATCGGTGAGGTATAAGATTCGACTTGATTAGGGTGTATTTCGAGATTGGTAGGATGAAGTGTGATGAAACCTTGGCTTGAAAAAAATAAATAAATAAATAATAATAATAATAATCAATTTGAGCTTCTCATTGAGTAACCGGACCTCATGCCTCACAAAGCATTGAGTGTTCGGGTAAAAAGATGAGAAACCTAACATGGTTGGTTGTATGGCTAGTTTTGCTTCGTAGCCTAGTTGACTTCAGTAATTAAGCCCTTAAGGATGTTTCTACATCTAGTGCCCTAAAACCATTTGGTTTGGGAGTCTCTGGCCCAACACTCGTTACATAGGTCAATTAGAAAGCTTAAGGAAGCTAAGCATTGCACAGCCTACACAAAAAAATAAAATAAAATAAAAATAAAATTAAGCCTTGGTTGTTTCATCTGAGCGAATTCCTATCACTTCTAAGGTACACCCAAGTTTGAGAATAAATCGAAGCCTCATGATTATACGTTAGTCTCACATTGCACTTATTGGAACATGTGTTGTCTCAAATTTCCATCTTTGAGTTGAATGATTTGTGGTTGTCTTGATGATGATTGTAGTGTTCACTGTGATAAACCTGCTCATGATATTAAAAACCATGTGTTTGTGTGGAAGTCCTTGTTTGTCAAGTAACATAGTGCATAAATGTTTATGGGTATCATTCTTGTTAAACCCTCACGAGACTTCACTCGTCCTCTAGGGATGCCTAGGGGTTTAAAAGGCTTGTTGCATATGCTAAATGCAATCGTCTCTCCCACGATAGAGGACTTATGTTTCATGCTTTAATTTTGTTTTTTGTTTTGTTTTGCAAAGGGACTAGCAAAATATAAGTTTGGGGGTATTTGATGAGTGCCAAATATTGTATATTTGGGCCCCTTAACTTATGTTTGTTAAGCTCTTAGTTGTGTTAATTTCTGATGTTTTTGGTTACTTTTGGTGTTTTAGTGATTTGCGGATTGTTAAGAGAAAAATGCGGCTTTAAGGTGAAATTTGCAACTCATTCCATTAAGCCTGACGCTTAAGACACTTCAGGGAGCATTGGCAGCAAATTTCAATTGAGTGATAATTCGCATTCGACGAGTTCCACTAAAAAGGTCATATCTTGAGTTGTATAGCTCCGATTGAAGCGATCTTGGTGTCATTGGAAAGCTAACTCAATGATCTACAAAGTCATGTTTCACAAGAGTCGGCTAATTCCGACTGGAAGTGCGCTCGAGCGCACTTTTAGTACAATCGAGCGCACTCGCGCCCGCGCAGCAAAACACATGTTGCACGAGTGCGATCGAGCGCACCTAGAGTGCGATCGAGCGCACTCGGCCGACCTGGCAGTACTAAAACCCTAAAATTAGCTTATAAATATCATTCTTTTCTATTGTAAACGGACGGAGACGAGCCGGGGGCGCCGTACTTAGTCAAAATTGGTGTTTTCTGGGTTTTTGGAGCGTTTGCTTCAATTTTCCATTGTAAGTTTATTTTCTCATGATGTCAATTGAATTGTGGATTGTTTTTGTTATCATGAGAGGCTAAATCTTTCAACTAAGGTTGAAGATGAAGCTTCGTCATTGACAAACTCATGTATTCTCGTATTTTGTTTATACAATTTTGACTTTGAATAAGGATGTTGTAGATTTTCATTCAATTGGTTGATTTATATCTTTTAATTGAATGTGATGAACTGTTATGTGTTGGAGTTGGATATTTGATGTGTTTCATCCTTCGGATACATCAAATCATTCGATTGAAATCGGATATCCGTTGTGATTCGTTAACCAAACGGATACATAGGATGATTTAATTTCGAATCGGATATTTGTTGTGATTTGTAAAAATGGGTGGATTCATTGAATGATTTAAACTTGATATTTGTAAAACATCGAATATAGTTTTTCGATTGTAGGAACAAATACGAGAATATAGAGTTAAGATTTGGCGAAGTGAATTCTAAAACCTTAGTGTTCTTTACCATTTTATTTCATCATTTTCTTTAGTTTATGTTTTATTTTGCACGACAAAAATCACGAAATTCGGAACTAGGTTAAAATAGAGTTGGTTTAAATAGAAATTGGTTTACACAACACAAATCCCTGTGGATCGACCTCGCACTTGCACACACGCTATATTGCACACGACTCGTGCGCTTGCGAGTACAATTAAATTTGTACATCAAAATTTTGGCGCCGTTGCCGGGGATTTGTTTGTTTGTGAAATTGATTTTTATTTGGATTGATTTTATTTTTCTACTAGTCTTTTTCTTTTTGCAATTTTATTTTATTGTATTTGTTATTATTTCTGCCATTTTGATCTAAAAAAAAAAAAAAAAAAAAAAGGTTTGTTGTTTCTGTTTTTCTTGTTGCAGTTTCAGAGAATTTTAGTTTTTGTTAGTACGCTCGAGCGCACAAAGCTGTGATCGAGCGCACTCGAGCCTTTTCAGCAAGCAGCCTGCGTGCCTACACCTGATCCATTCTGCAAGTACGTACGAGCGCACAGGGAACGCACATCTGTGATCGACCGCATTGTTTCTGCGCTCGAGCGCAGCACCAGAAGCAGCTAAGCACAATTTTGTTTTGTTGTTGTTTTGAAATTTCTTTTGTATATTGTTGTTGAATGGTTAGTTCTATTTTTTTTGTTTGGTTGTTTGTGTACTTTTTGTGATTATTCATTGTTGTTTAATCAGTTTATTTGAACACTCGAGATTGGTGTATGCTTGGTCGGAGATCCCTGAACTTAGATTTGACACCTTTAGATCCCGACATTGATAGAACTCTTAGGAGAACTCGGAGAGCACCTGTTGAGAGTGAGGATAGAGGTGAAATGGGAGACCAACAAGATAACTTAGAGGAACCTAGGGTTGAGCATGAGGATGCTAGAGCTGGAAATCCCGAGCAAGCTAGAGCTTGGAATGTGGACTTCACTACGTCACTTAGGGAGTTGTTCGCACCTGTGGACTTCACTACATCCCATTCGTGTCTAGTGTTGCCACCAACCAATGCTACTCATTTTGATTTGAAACCTCATGTCATCCAACTCCTACCATCGTTCCATGGCCTAGAACTTGAAAATCCTTACAGTCATGTAAAGAAATTCAAGGACATATGCGCCACTTTCAAATTTCAAAATTTCTCCGAAGAGTCTGTCCATCTCAGACTATTTCCTTTCTCTTTGCAAGACAAAGCCAGGGCATGGTTGGACTCCAACACGCCCGGATCCATTACATCTTGGGAAGGCTTGTTAAGCAAGTTCTATAACAAGTATTTCCCAATGTCAAAGGTCAATGAATGCAGAAAGGAAATAAGTTCCTTCACTCAGGAGGAGGACGAGAAATTTTCGGAGTGTTGGGAAAGATTTAAGGAGTTGTTGATAAGATGCCCTCCACATGGTTATGAGAAGTGGAGACTCGTTCAGTTTTTCTACCAAGGATTGACCCAATCCAACCGTAGTATGATCGAGTCAATGAATGGAGGAGCATTCTTAAGTTTAACAGGGGATGCAGCGTATAAGGCATTAGACAAGTTGTCCGACAGCTCACAGCAGTGGGATTTTTGAAGTTGTCGGGATAAATCTGCCCGTATCCCCAAGAAAGGTGGCATGTATGAGGTTAAGGAGGACACTGATTTAAGGATAAAGATAGATGCCCTGACCAAGAAGGTTGAAGCTCTTGCAGTGGGTCAGTCCGTTAATGTTGCCAACACATTCAATGTTGATGGCTGTTCCATCTGTGCTAATCCTATGCACTTAGCACAGAATTGTCCATTTTCACCGGCTTTTGCCGAGTGCTCCATGGAACAAGTGAACGCTTTCAATGACTTTAGGAAGCAAGCAAGCGGACCCTATGCGGAGACATATAATCCAGGGTGGCGAAACCACCCTAATTTCTCATGGAAGCAGAGCCAACCAATGAATCAAGGATTTCCCCCACATGCTCAGAATCATGGTCGTTCAGCTCAACCAGTGCAACCTTCTGCATCGTCATCACAATCATCGCTAGAAGAAACAATGAAGGCATTCATTCAATCGAATAGCCAGACCATACAAGAGCTCAAGAACTCTACCATGGCAAACACCCAAGCAATAGATGAAGTGAAGAATGCCACCATGGTTAACACCCAAGCAATTGCGAAGATGGAGAGTCAGATTGGACAGATAGCCAATCACTTGGGTGAGAGAGAAAAAGGGAAATTGCCCAGTCAGCCCATGCCCAACCCAAAAGGTCAATATATGGTTGGGAATTCCTCAAATCCTGCACACGGACAAGAATATGTGCAAGCAATTGTCACTCTGAGGTCAGGAAGACAAGTGGACAATCAGGTGGTTGA
Source organism: Corylus avellana (assembly GCF_901000735.1). NCBI lineage: Eukaryota > Viridiplantae > Streptophyta > Magnoliopsida > Fagales > Betulaceae > Corylus > Corylus avellana. The sequence continues at coordinate 20,180,030 of NC_081541.1, read as the reverse complement.
GCAAGAAGAAGACCTTGCGGGGCAAGAAAAGGAAAAGAGTGGCAACAAAGAGAAGAGAGATGCCGAGCCATCTACAGCCACACCCATTATTGAGGACCCTCCTAGGTCATTTATGCCGAAAGCACCTTACCCTGAAAGGTTGCAAGCCCACAAGAAAGGAGGGAAGTTTGAGGACATTCTAGAAGTGTTCAAGCAGGTCCAAATCAATATTCCATTTTTGGACGCCATCCAACAAGTGCTTTCTTATGCGAAGTTCTTGAAGGATTTGATCACAGTTAAGAGAAGAACTAATGTCTCAAAGAAAGCATTTCTGACCGAGCAAGTTAGCTCCATCCTTCAGTGCAAGTTGCCCATTAAGTATAAGGACCCTGGGTGTCCTACCATCTCTTGCACGATAGGAGTCAGTCGAATTGAGAAGGCTCTTTTAGATCTTGGGGCGAGCGTGAATCTCCTACCCTATTCAGTTTACCTACAATTAGGGTTAGGGGAACTGAAGCCCACGTCCATGACACTTCAATTGGCTGATAGGTCAGTTAAGATACCACGGGGAATCATTGAGGATGTTTTGATCAAGGTGGATAAGTTTTACTTCCCCGTGGACTTCATTGTGCTAGACACAGAGCCAGTCAAGAATGTTGGCATTCAAATACCGGTGATTCTAGGGCGACCATTCTTAGCTACGGCTAACGCCCTGATTAATTGTAGGACAGGGGTGATGAAGATTTCCTTCGGAAATATGACAGTGGAGCTGAATATCTTTGATATCAACAAACAACCATTGGAGTATGATGAAGTGAGAAATGTATGCTTGATAGAGGAGATTATGGAAGAGACAGTGAATGAATCAAGCATAGAAGACCCCTTGGAGGCATGCTTTGCTCAGTTCGGAGAGGATTTAGATTTGGACAAGTTGCTTGAGCAAGCAGATGCAATTTTGGAGACTGCTCCTCTGGTGAGCAGTGAGACGGAGGAGACAACAACACTTGATCCCCCAAAGAAGGAACTTAAGCCTCTACCGAATAACCTTAAGTATAAGTTCCTAGGTCCAGCAGATTCTTTGCCTGTGATTATAGCTTCGGATTTGGTTGATGCTCAAGAGGAAAAATTGCTAGAGGTGTTAAGACAGCACAAGGAAGCTATCGGTTGGACCATTGAGGATATCAAGGGGATCAATCCCTCGGTGGTGATGCATAAGATACATTTAGAGGAGAATGCCAAGCCATCGAGGGAGCCACAGAGAAGGTTAAACCCAACTAGGCAAGAGGTTGTGAGGGCTGAAGTGATTAAGTTGTTGGATGCAGGGATCATTTATCCAATCTCGGATAGCAAGTGGGTAAGCCCAATTCATGTTGTGCCAAAGCGGGCTGGATTGACGGTAGTAAAGAACAAGGATGACTAGTTGGTCCCAACTCGTATTCAGTCAAGATGGAGAGTTTGCATAGACTACCGTAAGCTAAATGCCGCCACAAGGAAGGATCATTTTCCACTCCCATTCATTGATCAGATGGTGGAACGTTTGGCTGGGCATGCATACTATTGCTTCTTGGATGGTTATTCTGGATATAACCAGGTCCCTGTGGACCCCGAAGATCAAGAGAAGACGATGTTTACTTGCCCTTTTGGGACGTTCGCCTACCGTCGCATGCCCTTTGGGTTATGCAATGCACCTGCTACTTTTCAGCGGTGCATGATCAGTATTTTTTCTGACATGGTAGAACGTTTCCTTGAGGTTTTCTTGGATGACTTCTCTATCTTCGGTTCATCATTTGAGGAGTGTTTGCACCGCCTCACCTTGGTTTTAGTGCGGTGCAAGGAGAAGAACTTGGTGCTCAATTGGGAGAAGTGCCATTTCATGGTGAAGCAAGGCATTGTACTGGGGCACGTCATATCTCATCGGGGGATAGAGGTTGACAAAGCTAAGGTAGATTTGATTTCCAACCTTCCACCCCCACGTACGGTGAAGGAGGTTTGTTCTTTTCCAGGCCATGCAGGATTTTATAGGCGATTCATCCAAGACTTTCGCAAGATCGCCAGGCCCTTGTGCAAATTGTTGGTGAAGGATGCCCCATTTGTATTTGATGAGGACTACAAGATAGCATTTGGGGATCTGAAGAGAATTCTGACGTCCACACCTATTATTCAGCCGCCCAACTGGGGTGTGCCATTTGAGATCATGTGTGACGCATCGGATTATGCAGTTGGAGCTATTTTGGGGCAGCGTGTTGATAGACTCCCCCACGTCATTTACTATACAAGCAGGACTCTAAACGACGCACAACTCAATTACTCCACCACGGAGAAGGAGTTGTTGGCAGTCGTTTTTGCGCTAGATAAGTTTAGACCCTATTTACTAGGATCTAAAGTCATCATCTTTTCAGATCACTCAGCATTGAAGTATCTTTTTTCCAAAAAAGATGCTAAATCTCATCTGATCCGATGGATTGTGCTACTTCAGGAGTTCGACATAGAAA
>NC_081541.1:20144020-20177459 GCF_901000735.1 Corylus avellana | reverse complement strand
GATCCGATGGATTTTGCTACTTCAGGAGTTCGACATAGAAATTCGGGACAAGAAGGGTTCCGAAAATATGGTGGCGGATCATTTGTCTAGATTGACTGTGGATTACACCGAGGACACTAGCCCCATTTCAGAGACTTTCCCTGATGAGCAATTGATGCACATTGCCCATGAGCCCGCACCATGGTTTGCTAACATATTGAACTATCTCATCACCGGCCAACTGCCACAGCAGTAGGGGCGACAAGATAGGTCCAGATTTTTGTCCATGGTGAAACATTTTTTCTGGGACAATCCTTACCTGTTCAAGTATTGTCCCAATCAGATCATTCGGAGGTGTATACCTGAGTATGACCAATCCAATGTCATCTCCTTTTGTCATGATCATGCTTGTGGAGGCCATTTCAATGCTAAGAAGACCGCTGCCAAGACTTTGCAGTGTGGATTCTATTGGCCTACCCTTTTCAGAGACGCCCACACTTATTGTATATCTTGTGAGCATTTTCAGAAGCTAGGGAGTATCTCTAAGCGGAATATGATGCCCCTCAGTCCCATTTTGATTGTTGAGATTTTTGACGTATGGGGCATCGATTTCATGGGACCTTTCCCGAACTCCGTTGGCTATCTGTACATCTTGGTTGCTGTGGACTATGTGTCCAAATGGGTCGAGGCAGTTGCATGCAAGACCAATGACCACAGAGTTGTGGTCCAGTTTTTTAGAGACACTATCTTTGCTCATTTTGGTACGCCTCGAGCAATTATAAGTGATGGAGGAAAGCATTTTTGCAATCGGATTTTTGAGCAGTTGATGAAGAAGTATTTCATCACACATAAGGTTGCCACCCCGTATCACCCACAGACGAGTGGACAGGTTGAAGTTTCAAATCGCGAGATCAAGCATATTTTGGAAAAGACGGTAAACCCCAATAGAAAAGATTGGTCTATGCGATTGAGTGACACATTGTGGGCATATAGGACAGCTTTCAAGACCCCGATTGGGATATCACCCTATCGGCTTGAGTACGGGAAAGCATGCCATCTTCCCGTGGAGTTGGAGTATAGAGCATATTGGGCCATCAAGCAGCTGAACTTCAATCTTTTGAAGGCTGACTCACAAAGGAAGCTCCAACTCAATGAATTGGAAGAGTTGAGGAATGATGCTTATGATTCTGCGCGGTTGTACAAGGCACAGATGAAGAAGGCTCATGACCAGAGCATTTTGAGACGATCTTTTGAGCCTGGTGAGAAAGTCCTTCTTTACAATTCATGGCTGCATCTTTTCCTGGGGCAAGTTGAAATCTCGGTGGACAAGCCCATTTATCATTCAGTCAATTTTTCCTCATGGGGCCATCAAGATTGAGGATCCTAAGAATGGTAGCACCTTCAAGGTGAATGGACAGAGATTAAAACCATTCTTAGAGTTGAGGAGTAAGGAGATCAAGACAACATTGTTGGAGGATCCGAGTTATTCTGAGTGATTGTCGTCTTTTGTGGAGAGTCTGGCTGAAGACTTAAAACTTAGCGCTTGTGGGAGGCAACCCTACTTCTTTCCCTTACCATTTTATCTTGTTTGTTTGTTTATGTTGTGTTTTTCAGCGCAAGTGTCTACCATTCAAGTTTGGGGGAGCGTTCTCCTACGTTACACCCGACTTGTGCCGCTTATCTGGTATTGTATCTTTGGACCCATTGGGGACAATGTGTCATTTTAGTTTGGGGGTGGGGTAGACATTTCTCTGTCTTTTTCTTTGATTATTCGTGTTGTTTTGTTAAAAATAAATAAATAAATTTGCTATGTTATTGATTAAGCAAGGGTAACACCTATTCTGTGGTTTGCATGTCATTGGTCTGTTTAGCATTTTTAACACAGCATATCATTAGGAATTTGAGTCTTTTGACTCATTGTTGGATTAGAGAGATTTCACATGTTTGAATTTATCACCACGAGCACACTAGCATAGAATCGGTGAGGTATAAGATTCGACTTGATTAGGGTGTATTTCGAGATTGGTAGGATGAAGTGTGATGAAACCTTGGCTTGAAAAAAATAAATAAATAAATAATAATAATAATAATCAATTTGAGCTTCTCATTGAGTAACCGGACCTCATGCCTCACAAAGCATTGAGTGTTCGGGTAAAAAGATGAGAAACCTAACATGGTTGGTTGTATGGCTAGTTTTGCTTCGTAGCCTAGTTGACTTCAGTAATTAAGCCCTTAAGGATGTTTCTACATCTAGTGCCCTAAAACCATTTGGTTTGGGAGTCTCTGGCCCAACACTCGTTACATAGGTCAATTAGAAAGCTTAAGGAAGCTAAGCATTGCACAGCCTACACAAAAAAATAAAATAAAATAAAAATAAAATTAAGCCTTGGTTGTTTCATCTGAGCGAATTCCTATCACTTCTAAGGTACACCCAAGTTTGAGAATAAATCGAAGCCTCATGATTATACGTTAGTCTCACATTGCACTTATTGGAACATGTGTTGTCTCAAATTTCCATCTTTGAGTTGAATGATTTGTGGTTGTCTTGATGATGATTGTAGTGTTCACTGTGATAAACCTGCTCATGATATTAAAAACCATGTGTTTGTGTGGAAGTCCTTGTTTGTCAAGTAACATAGTGCATAAATGTTTATGGGTATCATTCTTGTTAAACCCTCACGAGACTTCACTCGTCCTCTAGGGATGCCTAGGGGTTTAAAAGGCTTGTTGCATATGCTAAATGCAATCGTCTCTCCCACGATAGAGGACTTATGTTTCATGCTTTAATTTTGTTTTTTGTTTTGTTTTGCAAAGGGACTAGCAAAATATAAGTTTGGGGGTATTTGATGAGTGCCAAATATTGTATATTTGGGCCCCTTAACTTATGTTTGTTAAGCTCTTAGTTGTGTTAATTTCTGATGTTTTTGGTTACTTTTGGTGTTTTAGTGATTTGCGGATTGTTAAGAGAAAAATGCGGCTTTAAGGTGAAATTTGCAACTCATTCCATTAAGCCTGACGCTTAAGACACTTCAGGGAGCATTGGCAGCAAATTTCAATTGAGTGATAATTCGCATTCGACGAGTTCCACTAAAAAGGTCATATCTTGAGTTGTATAGCTCCGATTGAAGCGATCTTGGTGTCATTGGAAAGCTAACTCAATGATCTACAAAGTCATGTTTCACAAGAGTCGGCTAATTCCGACTGGAAGTGCGCTCGAGCGCACTTTTAGTACAATCGAGCGCACTCGCGCCCGCGCAGCAAAACACATGTTGCACGAGTGCGATCGAGCGCACCTAGAGTGCGATCGAGCGCACTCGGCCGACCTGGCAGTACTAAAACCCTAAAATTAGCTTATAAATATCATTCTTTTCTATTGTAAACGGACGGAGACGAGCCGGGGGCGCCGTACTTAGTCAAAATTGGTGTTTTCTGGGTTTTTGGAGCGTTTGCTTCAATTTTCCATTGTAAGTTTATTTTCTCATGATGTCAATTGAATTGTGGATTGTTTTTGTTATCATGAGAGGCTAAATCTTTCAACTAAGGTTGAAGATGAAGCTTCGTCATTGACAAACTCATGTATTCTCGTATTTTGTTTATACAATTTTGACTTTGAATAAGAATGTTGTAGATTTTCATTCAATTAGTTGATTTATATCTTTTAATTGAATGTGATGAACTGTTATGTGTTGGAGTTGAATATTTGATGTGTTTCATCCTTCGGATACATCGAATCATTCGATTGAAATCGGATACCGTTGTGATTCGTTAACCAAACGGATACATAGGATGATTTAATTTCAAATCGGATATTTGTTGTGATTTGTAAAAATGGGTGGATTCACTGAATGATTTAAACTAGATATTTGTAAAACATCTAACAACAATTTCAGCATAATAGTTTGTCGATTGTAAGAACAAATACGAGAATATAGAGTTAAGATTTGAAGAAGTGAATTCTAAAATCTTAGTGTTCTTTACCATTTTATTTCATTATTTTCTTTAGTTTATGTTTTATTTTGCATGACAAAAATCACGAAATTCGGAACTAGGTTAAAATAGAGTTGGTTTAAATAGAAATTGGTTTACACAACACAAATCCCTATGGATTGACCTCGCACTTGCACACACGCTATATTGCACATGACTCGTGCGCTTGCGAGTACAATTAAATTTGTACATCAGCTGACGTTGAGCAGAGTGACGTTGTAGTCTCTGAACTTCTTCTTGAAGGGTTTCGGAGCTTTTGACCCTTGATGATCCTTCTTCTTTTTCTCCTCAAACGTTTTGGGCAACTTTCAAGCTTACCTTGTTGCCTTCAAGGTTTCCTCTTCATTGATGAATTCATCTACCTTATTTAATAACTCCTGGAGGTTGCTCGATTCTCTCCGTGCAATTTTCCTCGCCACTGGTTCCTTAGGAGAGATACCGTTGTAGATGGCAAAAAATATTACGCCATCAGTAGGGTCTTCTACTTTTAGCTTCTCAATGTTGAACCGAATCATGAACTTCTTCAAGCTCTCTCCCTCTCACTGGTGGAGCGTCAAGAGATATCCGGAAGGCTTCCTCTTTTCTCTGGATCCCAGGAAGTGGGTGAGGAAAATCCGAGCAAGATCTTCAAAGGTGCCCATAGAGTTAGGCACCAGACTCCGAAACCACTCTCTAGCATTTCCTAAAAGTGTAGTAGGGAAGGCTCTGCACGCAATTTCATCGGGTGTGGCATGCAACGCCAGGTGCATCTAGTAATTCTCTAAGTGCTCAGTTGGGTCCCCGACTCCACTATAGCTCAAAATCTGAGGCGCTTTGAATTTGTTGGGGAGTGGATGCTCGTGAAGGGCATCTCCACCTCGGCAAAGAGTTTGCTTGCCACTACAGCTTTGTATTTCTCCTTTTTCTCCATGGCCTCAAGTTTCGTTTTCAACTCTGCTAAGGCTTTGTCTACCTCACTTCGCAGACCAGTTGCTGACTAATTCTGGTCTTCGATTGTGGGTTGATTTCTTCCAGGTTCTATCATTTTTCCAGAGTTTTTGCCTCTACGAACGTTTTCCCAAGCATTGCATTCCATGTGACCATTTTCGCTTTGGTCGTTGTTACTCTAGTGGCGATGACTTTCACCTTGGTGACTGTGACCATCAGAATGGTGGCTGTTGTTTTCTTGCTCCTCCAAATGTCCATTCCGATTGATTTCAGACTGTGATTGCGCGGGGAAGCGGAGGCGAAGCTCCTCATTTTGCTGGACTAGGAGTGCTACTTAGGCTTCGAGGGATGCGATACGCTCCCTTTCTCCTGCATTTGGGGGTGCTAGCGGTGGCAGCTAATTAGCCTGGGCTGCTAGTTCCTTCTGATGAGCTTGGCTTCTAGATCTTGTGTTCACCATAACCGCGGATTTTTAATTTCGTAAGAATGAATTGTCATTCCCACAAATGGCGCAAAACTGTTGGTAGAGTTTCAGATATGGTAGACCCAAGGGTAGATCGGTAATATTGAGCTGGTACTTTCTTTCAAAAAAAACGCGACAAAAGGCACCGTTCGAAGACCAATAAATTGGTTCTTCTGCCCGTTCTCATGAATATTGACTATATAGGCCTCAAGATCTGCAATCCGACGGTCTCACAACTCTAGCTGTCAATCTTTCCAGGCTATTTGATAGTCCTTTACTTCAATATCGACCATCAACTTCGCCACTTGATTGGAGCGATCCGCTAAGCACTGTTCCCATGCCTCCAGCAGCAAGTTTGGCGACCTCGACCTTAGAAGCATGAGGAATACAAGAATAGAATCACTCAGCTTGTGAACAGGATGAGAAAACGGCATCCTCAAGAGGCGGACGGATTACAAAAGCAGCAAACGACTCCGTTTCCACCAAACTCCCAGACAAAGAAGCAGAAGTCATGAAGAAAGAAATCAAAGCAAGAGAAAAATCAAAGTTAGTTTAGTGAAAATGCTCCACACCAAAGGGGATATTTATAGTACAAAAGCACTTGCAAAACGATAAGTCACTCTTAAATGTGAGAAGACGTCCCATGCAAAGCCGCCAGGAAAGTCAAACCGGCGCAGGCTGAAAATAAGAGCGACAATGCTCCACGCGTCCCACTGTCGAAAAATGTGAAAAGCAATAATGGCCACCGAAACCTAAAATGTCGAATGCCAAAAGACACATAAGGAACTAAATGACCAAGGTTCAAAAAATTACTTTTCAATCCTCAGTCATGGAGGGTAGTACAACTGACCATAGACCACTGAATAAGGAAATCAAATGAAAGCATTCAAAAGCATTCGGAAATACCAAAGTTCAAAGCAATTCAAAAAATATAGAAAAATAGAAAACGAGAAAACAATCCTAATACAGACAAATTGGCACAAGGAAAAATAACAAAGTTCTAAGTCTTGGGAGCTACTCCAACAACATCAACATCATTGTCATCATCTATGATAATCTTGGGACCAAGAGGCTCGGGGGGTAAGTTCGCTTCTGGTCGAAACCCGTGTACATTGACCTCCGGAGCATCCGGAATTAGATTTTCGCCAGTATCAACCAACTCACCAATAGCACTAGCCGCGATGGACAAAAAGTCAAAGTTCATCGTCGTTGGATCAGTATCGAATCGCTCTCGGTTGATAGTCAAGTACCTGCAGTTCTCAAAACCCTAGTGAAAATTCCCTTGTCCTTTCGGAGCCAAGGAATGAAAGACAGTTATGCAAGATAACGAGTCACCTTAGCCATCCAATAAAGGTACTCTTGGCGGAACCGACTACACCTATCCCAAGAAGCCTTCAAGTCTGCTTCAACCTGCTCGCGAGCATCCTCCGAATGGGACAGCTGACCCTCAAGCATCTCAGAAAGCTTTCGAAAACCCTCTTCGGAAGTACGAGCCTGGTGAAGCTCTTCAACAACTTTAAAATGCTCCGCAGTGGCCTGATGAACATTGGCGTCCACTTCCTTGGCATGATCCACAAGCTCCTGATTCTTCCGAGTCACAGCATCTAGAAGCTCCTGAAGATGCATGTTAGTAGTCTCCAACTCAAAATGTTTCTAATTGCTTTCAAGAAGCTCTTGATCTTTTGCTGCTAGCAAAAGACGTAAATTCTCCACTTCAGAATAGGGAATCAAACCTAGAATCGCCTGTGAGCTGGAAGCCTTCTGACGATTGCTCAGCTTTGGAACCAACTCTCGGAGCTCAACTCTCTTGTCGGCATATTTCCGCATACCCTCTTGCAACTCTTTATACTAGCTAACAATGAGAAGAGAAGACTGCACAAACAAGGTCCTGCCAGATATAGCAAAAAAAAAAGAAAGAATTAAAAAAAAAAAAAAAAAAAAAGGGGGGACAAGCACTACTTACCAAGTAATGATGGTGGACTAGTTTGTCCACAAGCATCTCCGGAGTAAGCCGACCTTCCCCTCAACTATAGTCAGCCGGCAGTATCTTGGTAATTGCAGTCAAAGGATGCCCACTCAAACCCTTGGCCAACAATCTGATTAAGGGCGAGTTTCTTCCATAATGCCCTCTCCACGACTGTCCTCGATATACAGGTTCTTGGTTGAAAGACTCAACCGGAGGATTCGGAGGATTAGTCTCGGGAGAAGGGACGTCCTAAGTTTCACTCTGAACAGTAGCTGGTTCCCCCGACTCTCGAGGTCGAACACACAGAGGAGTAACTTGCTAAGTTTCTATCTCCTTCGAAGGAAACAAGTCAGGGATATTAGTCTCAAGGATGATATCATCAAACACGCCACCAAATGAGCGGGGGTCCCCAGAGGTCATTGAAGCAAAATCGGACCTGATCGAGGATTCCAGGCTCAACAGCTTTAAGGACTTGTGTGACGTCCCACATCACCTGGGTATGGAGATGATGATGTGCTTAAATGTATACTACACCCTTAATGACAACAACGCATTTTAAAGCCGTGATGATCATGATCCCATCAGAACTCCACAGTTAAGCGTGCTTCTGCTGGAGTAGTACCAAGATGGGTGACCTCCTGGGAAGTCTAGTTTGGGGGAGCCAAAAGCGGACAATATTGTGTCATTGGGGTGGGGTGTTACAACTTGTCGACTCTTGCCTTCTTGGAAGGCTCCCCCAGTGGAGTCTTACCTTTATCAACCTTCCTCTTTGGTGCAGGGGCATTAGACTTCGCAAAAGGAACAGATGAGACAGCATCCCGGGTTCCAAAAGCAGAACCAGAGCCTCCAAGAGCGAAAATCTTGACCCCACTCAATTTATCCGAAGACTAAACGACTCTCTACGCTCGGGTCTTCTTAGCTAGGGGACAAGCTGGAGATTTTTGACCCGCCTTCTCAGAGAGGAGAACCGGTTTCTTAGGATTCCCTTGTCGATCCCAAAGAACCTTACAAATAGGAATTTGATAACCTAAGTGCTCTCTGAGAGCGTACTCGGTAACAATGTTGTTGAAAACCATCCAAGCTTCGTTCTCGAGCAGCTAAGAAAATTCCAATACACCTAACCCCATTGGTCCGAGACCAATTTAGGACACCCATTCCCTGTCAAAAAGAAAAAGATAAAAAATGTGTGCCAAACAGAAGAAGAAAAGAGGAATCAAAGGTACTCACAACCTTCTTGAGAAGCTCCCCACTCTTGCGGAACAGTGTGCTTCAAAGGCAAAGCTCCTGATGCAGACACTTCCTAAGCCCCGGAAACATAGAAGAACTGTTCCACCCAATGTTTGTTGTTGGAATGAGTCTTGCCAGGCTCAATAAATTGGTTCTTCCTATAGACGGCACCAAACATATTGGTACAGTTTCCAGTATGGTGGACCCAAGGGTAGATCGGTAATATTGAGCTGGTACTTTCTTTCTTTCCTGCAAAATAACAACACTCGTTAAGAGGATGCACTGGGTAGTGGACGGGGCGTTCCTCCTCCAATGCTTAAGTTAGTGTCTGTATAAACTCAGTATAGAGCTTAGTTGAGTATGAATTATTATCTATACCTGTTGTTTATGAGCCTTTTATAGTTAGGTCTCACGAGGATGGTGATGATGACTAGTTAGAAGATCCGGGATCTGGGTGTAACGGATGGAGGAGTTAATATTCTGGTTCTTTGACTGTTATAGTTGATGAGAAACTATTCTTACTATTGATATCATTCCGAGAGTGGTGCACAGCGGTTACTGTGGTTGGCGTGATCCAAAGAATAGTGCATAACCGTTAATGATATTTAAGTGTGTGTCGTAACTACCCTGATGATTAAGCCATAATCAAGTTGTTAACACGTTCGGTGCATATCTTGCCCATAGTTGTCCTATCCATGTGGTGCTTATGTTGTTGATTCAATAAATGATGCAAACCGAGTGAACATGGTCTTCCGAGAGCGTTAGCTTGTTAAAGCGATGTTGTTTCCGTGCTTCCGAATTTGGGTACTTCTTAGTAGGCCCATATGAATGCACTAGGCTTTTACCTTGATCGACAGGCTATGGACTTTGCTGTCGGATAATAGGCCCAATGACCTTAGTGTAGATTTTGGTAAGAAAAAGTTTAATATTGTTTTAAGTGAGTTTGGAGATTTATTAAGAAAACAATCACATGCCCCCTCCATCTGAAAATTGCCCTCACTCTTTCATTTTTGGTTCATCCCTTGATGTTTTTCAATGGTTACAAGTCAAGGACTAAAGGCTTTATATCAAAAACCATCTCAGCAAATAGGAGAAGAAGAGATTACATAAACTTATTCCATTGATATTGGTGGAGACAACTGATTGCTTCTAGAACAATCATACTATACAACACATTGCCCCTCCAAACTCTCAAAAGAAAAAGGAAAAGGAGACGCAACTTAGACATAGATTAATTTATTTAGTAGGAAATATCTTGCCTAACTAAATTTAATTTCTATGTCCCCTCCGATTCGCCCTTCTTGGTGTTGGTTTCCCAACTGCAAAAGTCTTCATAAGCCAATCATGCTTCTTTTTTATCATAATTTTCCAAAGAACAAGTCCAATCATGAATCCACATCCATATCCCATCGCAACTACTTTCCAGCTAAATTCAAATAGACTATGAACTTTGATTCCCTTCAAAGGTTAAAGGTGGAAGAGGTGCATCCTAAGAATTTCCACATTTCTTTGACAAAGGGCTTCCATATAATTCAGGATTATTACCGAATGAACTGTTAGGAAATTTGTCAAATTAATTCCCTTGTGGTAATAGGTCTTGTGAGATGATTATGGGAAACGTTAAAGGATTCAAGGAAAGTCAGTTGCGTGAGTTGCAAAGGAATCACACCAACTAGCTTGTTTTGAGAGAGGTCCAATGATTCTAGCTCCATTGACTTCCCCGAGCAAGATGGTATATGACCTTTAAGAAAGTTGTTAGAAAGGTTGAGCACTTTAAGTCCTTTCAGATGCCCCACGACTTCTGGAATTTCTCCTTTGAATCTGTTGCTCGAGCGATCAATAGCCATAAAGAAAACTAGGATTCTTCCATATTGTATCTCCACACCTTTGTTGATAAATGTCATTGAGTAGACATCAGTCTAATACCAATTTGATTGCATGTACATTAAACTATTTACATCAACCTTTCACATGGCTTTCCAATTATGGAAGTATTGAGAGGGCAACTCACCAATTTTGGAAGTATTGGCTTTCCAATGATGCATAAGTTTGGAAAATCAAAACTACTATTAGGATTTCCCATTGCGCCATAGATTCCATTAGATCGCAAAATGAGAGCCCTCAACTCTGGAAGAATGCCCAACCAAGAAGGGAAAGTATCATTCATCCGATTATGTCCCAGATTAAGAGATTCAAGCATGGTACAATTGGGCAATGATCTTGGTACACACCCCTGTAATTGATTTTGGCTAAAAGCAATCATCCCCAATTTGTTACCTTCTGCGAATATTTCAGAAATAGTTCTATGGAAGTTATTGTTGTGTAGATTTAGAACTGATAGAGAATTAGTCAAGTTGCCTAAACATTGTGGAAGCAAGCCACTCAAGCTATTGCTTGACAAATCAAGAATAATAATTGAACTAAGCATAATAACGCAAGGAGTGTTACGGCTTCTTTGTTCACTGAAGACAAAAATCGAAGTAAAGCCAATAGAAAACAAAGAAAAAAGCACTCACGAGAAAACAAAGAAAGAAGGCAATGCCTTTAAAGAAAGCTAGTGTTCAAATAGGTTTGAGTTTATGCAAAATTGACAACCCCAATAAGCGAATCCGATCCACACTTGTAACAGAATTCTTGTTGAATTCGGGTTACACAAGGACACTGAGCGGAGGACCCAAATGGGATTCGGCCCGGTCACTACAAATGCTTCTTCTTTTCTTTTTTCTTTTTTTTTTTTTTTTGACATGTCTGCAAGGGGGAAGAGAGATTTGAATTATATAGTGACATCTACTTCATAAGACGTCTCATGTGCTTCTCATATGTTGAAAAAATGTTTTGGATGCTACTTTTTTCTTATTATTATAATTTCTTTACAAACTTATATGATAGATCCGTAAATGACATATTATGTTACATTAATAAAATAATTAAGTAACAAAATTTAACAAGCAATGGTGACTCTAAGTGGTTTTGGTGGGGAGGCTCTATGTGTGTGGGTTGGGTGGTGATGGTGATGTTGCATCAATTCAAAATTTTGGAGGGGATGTTCATATTTTGGAAGAGTTGGGATAATTTGACTTTCCACCGCCATGAGGTGTTTCTCTTGGGGGTTAGGCTACCGCTTAGGCTGGCCGGAGGTATCTACCCCACCATCTTGGCCACTCGACTTTGTGTTTGGCATGAGGTCTTTGTCTCAAGGAACTAAAATTTAACGAAAAATTGTCAATCCCCACTGATAGAGCCAACAGTTGACACAATGACTGTCAAGGTTGTAATCGAGCAAAGTCAAGGTGAATATTGAATGTTTAAGCTTTGTTCATTTAATTTTATTTTGAACACGAGTCGAACTTGAACTTATCATCGAACTAGCTAATTTGTTCAAATGTGCTCATTTATTTTTTGAGCAAATTCAAGCTAGTTCATGAACTACTTAGTTAACTTATTCATTCCCTATATAAAGTAAATATCATAATTGTTTTATTATTATTATTATTAAATCTATATTAATTATTGTTAAGATTTTTTCATTTTAGTTAATTAAAGAAATTAACTTGAATCTTAAGTAAATCAATATCGAGTTTATATATATGTTTTATAGTATGTATATAAATTCCTTATGTGTGCAAGAACAGGCACATACATATTTACACTCATGTACACACAAACATACATGTATCTATATCAAGATTCACAATAACAATAATTGAAGCTATATCTATTATATTAAGAAGAGAAACTCTCTTTACTTAAGATATTCAAACTACAAAATTAAAATAATACTATAAAAAAATAATAAAAATGAAGTTATGCATGTTTATACAAGTATATGAGTCTAGTAGAGTTTATACAAGTAGAGCTCGTTTAGTATAGCCTAATTTTGTGTTCACACATAACTCATTTATTAAACAAACAAAATTTGAGTCAAGTTTATGAGAGCGGATTGCCGAACGAACTTGTTCATTTATTGCTCTAGTGAATGGAGGCTTTTAATGATTAATGAGCAGAGTGTTGACTAAGAATTAGGCTCCTCTCCATTTCATTTGAACTAAAGAATATCCAGTTAGTGAAGAGGTATTTTTGTCTACTTAAAAAGTAAAAAGACAAAAATTCCACTATAACTAACTAGAGAGGATTTTGTTCCGTTGGTTGAAGGGAAGAATAAGCATACGTGAGAAAGTTGCCTCTCCATTTATTGGCTACTGCTCCCGCCTATTTCTGGTTGGAGATTATGGGCTCCCGCCCATTTGTTGGTGGCCACCATGATAGATTCTTCCCAAGAATATTGGCAAGGTTACTCCGTGTAATCTCAGGTGGTATGTGACTTGGAATTTGGGTGATTTGGTACACTACACCTATGGGTGAAAAGACGGTTAGTAAAATTCACTAATCATCTAGGCGATTAACCAGCAGTTAGTAGTTAATAACTCTAATAACAGCTAACCGCTTTTTAAAAGTTTTTTTTTTTAAAAAAAAGAACAACAAAGCAACAAAACGGCGTTGTTTCTATAATAATACAATAATACCCTACTACATCGCCATCGTTTCTAGATTTTTTTTACATTTTTATATATATATTTAAACACAAAAACGACGTTATTTCATATATATATATATATATATGCGGTTAACGATTTTTTCAAACCGCCTTCAAAAGCGGTTAACAGTTAATACAGTTAGTACGGTTAACGATCAGTTAATAACCACCTGCATTTTCACTCCTAACTACACCTTATGACATTCCATGAGTTCACACTTTGGTTAAGGCATGACTCACATTGGGCTTCCAATCATGGGCCTCTCGTCGGCCTCATGTGATAAGGCGAGAAACTTAGGGCCCATTTGGTTTGCAAAATGGAATGGCTATTCCTATGAAATAGTCATTTTTTTGTTTGGTAAGAGCATATTCCTAAGAATAGTTATTTCCGTAAGAATCACTAATCTCTTACACACAAGAATAACTATTCCTCTAAAAAATGAGAGGAATAACTATTCCTGAAAGAATTGACAACTTTTTACAAAAAAAAAAAAAAAAACCAATTTTTTTCAAAATGTTTATTTTAACCCTAAAATTTGAATTGGAGAAAACCTAGAATTGCTGACAACCCCATTGCCACCCACTGGCAGGACTTGGAACCCCAAGGTGCTCTGGGGATGGTGCAACCACTCCCAGTGGATTTGGAGTTGACCTTGAGGCTCATTAGGGGTAACCTAGCCACCGCCGATGGCGACAGGGGAGGCCGCAGCCACGGCACTACGTTTAGGGGGTTGGTTGCGGCTTCCCCCGTCGCCATCGAGAGTGTCCTTGGCCACCCCCAAATCCACTGAGAGTGGTTGTGACCACTTCTAGGGTGCTCCGGGGGTCCGCCCCAAGGTGCTCCTGGGGTCCGCCCCAAGGTGCTCCTGGGGTGGTGCGACCATCCCCAGGTCCTGCCAAGGGTTTTTCGGCCACTCCAATGGGGTTGCCAGCCACCCATACAATTCTAGGTTTTCCTCTTTTTCTTCTTCTTAAAAAAGGGTGGGATTTTTGGTAATTTTGGGTTAACTCCAATTAGAATACATATGTTATTACCAAACTAAGGAATAATAATAACTATCTCATTGTCCCTAAAAGGTAGCTCAATCAGCTAGGACCACGTCTTATGAAGCGAAAGTCACTAGTTCAAATTCCCCTCCCCTTCTTATGCAGACATGTCCAAAAAAAAAAAAAAGAATAATTATTTCATTCCACTTTTCTCTATTCCTAGTAATAGCTATTCATTTTTCTAACAGAATACTCAATCTGCAAACCAAACGAGCCCTTACTCTCCTCATTAACCCCCTCTTTAGTCTCTTCATTCTCATAATCTCAGTAATGTGAAAGCCCACCCGCCTCCTTCCCTTAACTAAACTCCACAACACTCCCTTCTTCCACTCAAATTCTTCTTCTCATTCCAAACTCTGAATTTTTATTTTTTTCTCTCTCCGACACACCAGGTTCAGTGAGACAAGAAAGCTGCAAGCTTCGTTTGCAAAGACAAGTATTTGAGTAACTGGAATTCTAAAAAGCAGAAAAAAATTAAAATTAAACCAAGATGAAACGCATCCTTAAATATCACAAGGAAATAAAATTCTAAAGAAAAATAATAATAATAATAATAATAATCACCTGACCCATTAAATTGAATCTGAGGGCACTGGTTGAAACCTCTGGCTGGGCTATACTACCAAAAATCATCTGCAGCGGCTAGTGCAGCAGTGCTCTGTTCAATGCATAATAATAATAATAATAATGATCACCTGACCCATTAAATTGAATCTGAGGGCACTGGTTGAAACCTCTGGCTGGGCTATACTACCAAAAAATCATCTGCAGCGGCTAGTGCAGCAGTGCTCTGTTCAATGCATATATGAACACACTCGACAGCAACTCTTAAGCCCTCAACAGCTGCTGAGGAGGCTAAAACATGCCTAACCAACCTTGACATCTAACCCTTCATCTCCCTACACACTTGCTCCAATTCTACTACCCTCCATTGCATCCGCTGTAGGTTTAGTGTCATATTTTGATTCTCTTTTGAGAAACTTCTAGGGCCACTGCCAGTGCAAAAACCATCGGGAACTGCTTCTGGTCAGACTCCCCATTAACCGAGCTTCTTTGCTGGTATTTCAGACTGTTAAGATATGAGCACTAGAACCGCGATCCCGGGAGGGATTCTAGGCTTCTTTGTGAGCTCTTTACACACTTCAAGGCTGAGCTTCTCATAGTTAAGGCATCTACGTAGTCTTGATCGTTCCTCAGATGGAAGGCTGCAGTGAGACTGTGGAGAGTAAGGTGTTGAAGGAGTCGTCAGTGGAAAGTAAGGCTGATCCTTAGAGAAGAAAAACAACATTGTAACAGGTAAAATAAAATTTTAGAAAAAGGTTTAGGACCCTTTTTCCAAACAACAATGTAAATTCAACCTTCTAAGCGTCCAACTAACTAGATAATAAAATCTTAAATGTTAGCTGCTAACTAGCTGGAAAGATCAAAACAAAAACCTTTACACTGGTGCACTCTACAATGCCTAGTTGAAGAATCACAATTCAATTTTAAAAAAAAAAATGGAATTCAAGATTTTAAGCCGCCAAGTTTGGTATCCACTCAAATGCTCAAATGTTCTTCCCTAGGCAAGCTCTGAACAGTATCTGACCATCTTCCTGGTGAATGATCACTACTGTTGGATGACACTTGAGCCTCTGCCCTTGCATCTCTGATCATCTTTAAAATTTCTCTCATTGTAGGCCGGTTCTCTGGTGCAAGTGAGACACAAGTCATTGCAATGTTCAAGAGAGCCTGAAGTTTCTCCTCAGATGTCTCATTACTGGAAGCGGGCTCATCCCCAGACTCGGTCTCTTCTTCACGGACTGACCGGACCCACCTAGGAATATCTGAACCATGTTCTTGAACAAGGTCCTGGAAGGGTGTTTTGCCAGTTAGAAGTTCCAACAGAAGTACACCGAAGCTGTAGACATCCGCTTGTTGGGTAGACGGCACCCGAATGTCACGGCATTCAGGCGCTCTATAGAAAAGAGAAATTGCACTGGTTTCTTCAAATGCGTCAGGATCCCGGAATGAAGCAAGACCATAATCCGTAAGGCACGACTCAAAGTCCGAGCCTAACAACACGTTTGAGGATTTCAAGTTTCCATGGGTTAAGCCAGGGTTCTGGTGGATATAAAGTAGACCAGTTGCCAGGTCCTCAGCTATTTTAAGGCACGATGTCCAATGAAGAGGCTTTCCACCACCTGAAGTTCTTGATCCTGTAACAGTAGTCACAAATGTTAATACATGAAACAAGGCCATTCTTAATACGGCTTTTTTATATGCATTAGACGAATCAACAGGATGTTCCATTTTTACATCTGTATCTAGTTGAAGCCACTTCATTACATAGAGTTCCCATTTTGCAACATCAGCAGTAATTAATTTGTTATCAACAAATGATCCATGAATTCAATGTGAAACCGAGCAGGTTCTACCTCAAGACAAAACATAACCCTTTTTATTGGTGCATTTTTCACATGAAATAATGAAATCGGTTAAGTTTTTATCACATCTCCTAGTACTGCATAGAGTCCTTCCTAAGATGTAGTAAGGATATATTATTCTAATCCTTCCAGGACCTAATATCTCATGATTATGATGCGAACCAACAAGTAACAAAACATAGAAAATGATAAATTGGCTACTTAGAGGGAGCCGTGACTTTCAATGGCTACTTCGAGTGAGCCGAGAACTCCCAAATACAGAGACTGTATTATCATACTAATATTCAACTCACATCTCATTCATCAGCAAATGCCATTAAATAATACAAATAGTTCTAAGGTGATAGATGTCTATAATGAATACAACATTATCACTTAACTCCCAAGTATCCTAATAATATACCACTACTCACCGTCTCAAGTAGAGAGGGCTCTTATTGATAACTCCTACCGTTATCTATAGTTCTCTAGATAATATCTCTAATTATTAGGATCGTATCAGATTAACAAGTCAAACTTCCGTGCAGGCATGAAACAGAAATCTAGTATCTTTCGAATCAACAATTTCAGAACTCGTACCAGGGGAAGGCATGACATGAAAATGTGATAAGGTGGTGACAAACTAAATTCAAGGAAAACTTTCTGAACCCAATCTTAAATTGTTACACAACCATGTGACGCTGCATCAGTAGTTTTCTGTTTGTCAAGATAATTCTAAACTCCACATTCCTCGCTTAGAGGCGTTTTCTTTCACTTCAACATTTTATGTAAGCTAAGGAAATATCTTTATTTTTCTTTAAAGTATTTTTGTAAACATCACTGCCTTCTTGGAACTTTTGTTTTTTCAATTGATAAGTTAGAAATTAAGGTAAATGGCACCAACTCTTGACATTTGGGGAATTGTTAGAGACTTAACTCCTATTTTCAAAAATGACACCTTGCCCTCTACCTCTGCTATTTTTATTTGTATTTTCTGATTTTCTTTGTCATCTAACCAATCTAGTTAGTAACCTTTACTGTGATTACTTTGAAGTTAACTTAATTTGATTACAAACATTTTTAAACATTTTATCACAATCTGTAATGGCACATGAGTGTAGAAAGAGTGATCTATCTCTTATATATATCACAAATTCCAAGGGTGAAGTGTTATTTCTTGAAATAAGAGGCAGGTCCCTGACATTTTCTCCAAACCCGAAGAGAGATTGATATAATTCACCCTAGAAATTAATTTAAAAGGTGCTAAGGGACACACCCACGCAATAGGAAGTATACAATTGAAAATGACAAAAGGGAAAAATACACTTTATCCCATAAAGTATCCACGCATTTGCGTTTTAGCGCCCAATGTTTAAAAATTGACGAAACACTCCAACAATGTATATGACATTTGCAAAAAATACTATCCATCTATTTAGACGAAAACCGTTACACGTGACTTTTTTCAACCAAAACTTTCAAAAATGTCCTCGGGGAGTAAAGTGTAAACATAAATGACTTTGGTGAGGTAAAGTGTAAAAAAAAAAACCAAAATAAAAATAAATAAAAAGCTTATGTAAAAAATATAAATAAAAAAATTAAAAAAAATAATAATAATAATAATAATAATAATAATAATAAAATAAACCAAAAACGAAACTAAACAAAAAAAAAACTAAACCTAAAACTTAAAACAAAGCTTTTATATACAAACTAAATAAAATAAAATAAAAAACTCTCAATTCGTACTTAGGATTTGGGTTGAAGAATGTTCAAGAAAATCAAGTACAAGAAGGTCCATTCGCAAACTCGTCCACTAATGTCCAAACGAAATGCTCCGACAATGAGTTTCATCTGCAAGGTTTTCTCTTGATGTCTAGATGGTTCCCATACAGATAGTATAGTCTACTAGTCTGTTCACTCATGTCCAGACAAATTGGAGAAACAAAAGTTTCACCTGTTAGGTTGTCCGCACATTTTTAGACGAATTTATCAGAAAAATTTTCATTTGCTATATCGCTCGTTGAGTTTGGACATGATGCTGAATAAGACGTGAAACCCTAAAGTTGTCTGGAAGCCTCATTAACATTTTCGGACGCCACCACAAAAAAACTTAAACCAACTTTAAGTTTCAAGGCCGATTTTCACAAGTCTATAAAAGGACTTCGAAGGCACATTTTTCAAAGGGCTAATCATTTTTCTTCCATGTTGATATAAAGTGCTTCCATACACTATGAGCACTTTATATCTAACTCATATAAATCACCTTCTAATTCTTATAACATGTACATTATTTTGGTATGCTTAACCAAAATGCTCTAACGAGAGATTGAGAATAAGCTTATCCATAAAATCTATCTTAAGGGAAAATTTCTTATCATTTTTAAGAAAAATGACTTGGATTCCTTCTTGAGAAAAGCTTTCTCACAATGCTACATGTGATTACCCAACACACCAGGAATATTAACTGCAGTAAAGGTCTCATCTATAGATGTATCAAAGTAATCTTCATTTTACATCTGAGTACACAATCTCTCAGGATTTAGAAACAATATCATAAGAAGTCTTTAGGAGTTATTGTCTTTTTTATTGACAGTATTTTGTGGAAATGCACTCCTTAGTCCATTCAATGCATAACACCTACAAATCAACATGAAGCCTCTACCTTTGCTTGATCAAGGTAGATCATCAAGATTCGATGTGTAACTATCTTTCGCAAATGGAATGTCAAATTCCATTACCAACTGCGAACTACTCAAAGTTTAAGACTACAAGGTTTATAGACTAAGACCTTGTGTGATAACCCCGTTACTCATAGACCATATTCAATATAATTCAAGGACCTTTCACATGCACAACACATATACTTGTAATAAGCATGCAAAATACTATATGTCATATGCTCAAATAATTTAATTAGTGAATAACAACTTATATTCATAACAAACTTTGGGCTACTTGCGATTTTGGCTTCTTGTGGATACTAAGGTCACGTTGACTTGCGATTTGGCTGCTTTTGAAACCAAGGCTAAGTTGGTGATGCGTTTTTCATTTTCCTATTTTTAATCCAAGGTCGTGCTAGTGACTTGTTCTTTCCAAACCATTGGTGGGGACATCCATAGAGAACTAGTAGCAGCTGCGTCAATTCTACCACCACTTTTTTTCCTTCCACAATACGAATCCCGCTATCCCAAGCTAAATGCAATACTACACGTTGCTTCTTCAACAGATTTCCTACTAACAGCCCCATCCAGGCCACAATCCTCACCATTCATGCGGTGCCCCACCAGTCAACACCAACATAGGGTGGTTCAAGAAAAAAACCACTGCTTGCGTGGATTTTTCTCTAACCTAACGTCCAATCACAATGAAATTTTCACACAATCGACAAGAAGAAGAGATGGACGAATGAGTGACCAATCTAGAACAAGTTGTGCGGTCTTTAACTAAGGGTCACGATCAAGTGATGGCCTGATTGGCAGAAATCTTTGAGTTTTCCACCCTAAGGAAGTTCAGACGTGAAGAAGGTGAGACCTAGCGGGGGAAAAATCTGAGGGAGAAAACTCTCATGCCAACACTAGAGAATGGCCACCACCTTTCACTCAAAGACATGTCAAACCGGAATTTCCTGGGTTCAACTAAGCAGAGGACCCAACCGTTTGGGCTCGCCAAGCTGAACAATTATTTAGGTTCCATGGGACTAGAGTGGAAGAGAAGCATCACTAGCTTCTTTTCTTTCTTTTTTTCTTTTTTTTCTTTTTTTGACATGTCCACACAAGAGGGGAGGGAATATTCGAACTAGTGACCTGTGCTTCATGAGGCGTGGTCCCTAACCGATTGAGCTACCTCTTAGGGACATCACTAGCTTCTTTTCACCTTGATGGAGAAGTTCAGTTATGGTACCAAATTTTACTGCAAGAAAGGCATGAGATAGTAACATAGTAGGGATCAGATAATCCTCAAGTCACTAATAAGGATAATACTGGTGACAAATCAGATAACCACCAACTCTAAAATCCTATACTCCCACTCAAATTTATTTTCTCTAATACCAATTGTTGGGGTTGTAGTGAAACAAAACAGAAGAAAATAATTAAGAACTAAGAACAAATACACCCTAGAACACAAGAAGTTAGGTCACCCAAATTTCGAGCTTCGTATTCAAGGTTGTTGCAGTTTTCACGATGAAGGAGAAAAGAATACAGGTTAAATTCAGGAGGTAAGAATATGATGATTTTATATGTGCCACTCTATTCACCTATTACTTGGACTATATTCCTGCAAGTCAAATATCAAAATTTCCTTCTCTATAAAATTGTTGCAACCTTCCTTGAGCTTAAGTGCCTGTAGCACCCAAAGGTTGAGCAAGAATCTATGTTACAAGTTACGACCCTTTCCAAACTAAGAAGATATCCCTGATTTACTTGTCACGTTAAGTAGTCATAATAGGTATGTATTTCCATAAGAGTCGGTTGATTGATGACTCGGCCTTAATTTTCCTTAGGGACATTGTAATAGCTCCTCTATTTAAAGGTTGTTATGTTATGAAATAAGTAGAGAAGAATTAAACTAAATCTGGGCTTACATTGTGAGGTTTAAGTTCCCTCTAAGAACCTAATTTATCCTGTTACGAACTTAGATTGGTAACATTCTATCTACTTCTCGCTCAAGCAACCAAGCGACATTTCTGTGTTTGTCCATATCTCTTGCAAATTCCACATTGATCAGGCTCTACAAGCCCATCATAGAATCCTCATAACAAAGTTCAGTGAATGCTAGCAGCATAAGACAAACTGTGGAAATGAGTTGAGATCTGATTAATTTTATTCCTATTAACTACTATTTTTTTAATTTACTTAGAAATTTGAATAAGAATTCAGATTAAGTATTGAAATTACAGTAGATCGCGTCCAATTAGAGCATTATTAGCAGCCTCACCAACACTATTTTTTAACTAGTTTAGTGAGCCAATTTAGTGAAAATGCTCTAAATGCTTCCCTAGCTGCCTCACTATTCTAGTAAAAAAAATTTACCGAGTGAACAATACTCACTATTAATAAAAAAATAAAAAATGATAAAAATCTTTTTTTTTTCCTCCTCCCTTTTCACTCACTAAGAGAAAAAGCAAATATTGAATAGAAAATAAACCTTGGTTGAGGTGAATGATAATTAGAGACGAAATTGTCTAATTTATAGTGAAAGCATTATGTCTTTTTTTGAAAAATATGATTGCTAGAAAAAAATTTAAAAAAAAATAAACAAAAACAAAAAAAAAAAATTAAAAATATAACGGTTAAGAAAAGACAAAAATTTAAAAATATGACCATTAAAGATAGAACAAATATTTATAAATATGACTATTAGGGTAAGAAAAAAAATTAAAAAATATGACCCTTAGGAAAATATAAAATTTTAAAATATAACCATTAGAACAAGACAAATATTCAAAAATATGACCAATATGACCAATAGAAGAATACAAACATTCAAAAATATAAATGTTAAAGAAAAAATAAAAAATCTTTAAAAAATAATATTTAAATATAATAATAAAATACAATAGCTTTTTTTTTTTTTTTGGGTAACAAAAAGACAATAGTTAAAATGAAGAAGTTGCCCGGTGCTTTAAAAAATTTAATAGATAATATATATATGAATTAGATATTTTAGTATTGGGCTCGTTTTCCCGTCCGAATCTGACCATCAAGTATGTCACAATATTGAGTGAGAAAGTGAAGAAGGAATTATCTGGACTTTGCAGAGCAAGTGGGAAATGACAACCCTAGAGTGTAGAGGTCAGTTGTCAATTGTCCCATAAATTTTTTTTTTAGAAAAAAAAAAAAAAAAAAAAAAAGAAAGAGAGAGAGAGAGAGAGAGTCGTCAATTACTGCAATTAGGTTAACCAATTGACAGCGAAAGGAACAGATAGTGTCGGTATTCACCTAAATCTCAACAACAGTGACTGATTGAGGCCTAACATCAGGGGGCCCATACGACCAAAAAGATTCCACTTTTCAGATCCTTTCAAACGCATCATTATGGTATTCAAATTAATAATAATTGTGTTATTAATCACGAGGGAAGTGAATCCCACACGTGCGACAGCAGTGTGACCAGCCCACACGTGTGAAGGCCCGACCTTTTCAACAGTTTTTCGCGTGGGGGGTGGGTAACCCACCTAGACTCCTCCATGAACACCCTTTTAAAAGGCAAAACAAATTAATGTTTCCTTACACGCGCTTCAAAAGGATAGGGAGATGGTGTACTATAAATGCATGCATTTCTTTTTTTTTTTTTTTTTTTAGAAACACAAATAAAAATATGGACCCATACATTGGGAGACCATAATTACATAATAATAAATAGGCTCTATCATTATCGGCTACCAGATGAAAAGAAAAAAAAAAAAAAAAAAAGATGCAGGTGAAATAAAAGAGGCAGGTGGAGGGAGCGATGTGCCCCCATTGCCCTTGCTTTAAGCTCAACAAGTAGAATAATTGTAACAAATCATTAATTAAACTTATTAATTTCAGGTGCTATAGCATGTTGATGATGTATTTAAGGTATGATTAGTGTGGTGGACCACCTAAAAATGAGTTTAATATTAAAAAACTCGTTTAAAATAATAAAATAATAAAAAATCTATAATTTTGTTACCACACATGTAAACAGTTTTCAGAAACTCTATATCAAAAACTCTATTAAACTCTAGTCGTCCAAAGTCCAAACCAAATCTAACCCAAACTGACCCACGCCACGTCAAGTAGTTTATGGTCAAAACATTTTTTTCTTTCATTAATGAACGATTTATTATAATTAATGACGAAAAAGTAATAAAAATAAAAATAAAAAAGGGAGGGGAGGGGGACGTACCGTGAATGAGAGAGAAGAGACTGCCATTGGGGAAGTAATCGTAGACGAGCAGGCGCTCCTCCTTGGCCTGGAAATATGCCCGGAGTGGGACCAGGTTAGGGTGGGAGAGGGTCCCAAGCACGTGCATGTGTCTCCTGAACTCCTCCAGCGTCGGATACCTTGCGTCCTTCAGCCTCTTCACCGTCACTATATACCCGGACTCCATTACAGCCTTGTACGTGCTCCCAATGCTACCCCTCCCCAGCGTCTCCGCCGACGCCTTCAACAAGTCCTCTAGCCCGTAGCTCATTTGCTGATCCCCTGCTCCGCAGAACACCAAGCTCCCCAGTCCCTCCCCTTCCCACGAAAACCCCCCCGGTTTCGCGCCGTTATTACCTCCCCTGCCACCCCCCGTCCCGGTACTCGCTCCTGCCCCGTCCTCCCTCACTGTCGGCGCTTCCACTACTCTCTTGTTCCTCGACGCATCCTCCTTCAGCCTCCTGCGCTTCCTGCAACCCATCCATAGCAGGAGCACGCAGACCAACAGCGCCACAGACCCTCCCAGGCTCCCTGCGATTATCTTCGTCAATTTCGCGCGGTTCGAAGAGGACGACGGCGGCGGCTTGGAGAACGGATAACTGTGAGGACTCATTTCCGGTGGAAACCCAAACCCCGCCCCGGGCGTTCCGCAGGGATTATCCACCTGTTCACCGCACAGATTCAAATTCCCCGAAAACGACGACGCATTGAACCGGACCAGAGCCGGGGTCACCGGGATCTCTCCGGACAGCTGGTTATTGGACACGTTGAAGAATCGGAGACCGGTTTGGTTGAGAGGAGGGATGGTGCCTCTCAGCCTGTTGTCCTGCAAATGGAGCACGTACAGTCGCCTAAGCCTGACAAGAGAGACCGGAATCTGGCCGGAGATCTGGTTCCCGGAGAGGTCGACGACTTTGAGGCGGTGGAGGGTGGAGAGGGAGGCGGGAAAGTCACCGGAGAAGTTGTTGTCGTTGAGGAAGAGGGATTTGAGATTGAGAAGCCCGGAGAGGTCGGGGATTTGAGCGGAGAGAGAGTTGCCCTTGAAGCTGAGCACCCGGAGTTGGTCGAGCTGGTTGAGGACCTTGTGATCCAAAACTCCGGTCAAGTTGAGGTGCTCCAACACCAGCTTTGTCACCCTCCCCTTCATGCACTCTTTCACCCCTTTCCACTCGCACACGCCGCTGCCGGCCCTCCATGGCAGCGAGTCCGACACGTCGATGCCGGATTTCAGCGTGAGGAGCGCTTCGGCGTCCCCCGATCTCACGGAACAGGGAAGCGAGAGCAGCGCGAGAAGCAACCACAAGAAGCGCCTTGAAACGGGGGGCTCCATGAGGACAGTAAAGTAATCAATGCAATGCAATGCTTATGCTGGAATCTTCAAAACAGATTCTTCAAATTCAAACCCTCCTTTTTCTTTTTCACTCTCAAGCACTTTTCAAGCCCCGCGCAGATCTGCTCCCACCATCAATAACGTCAACTCCAAAGACCAAACAAGGCGCCAAGGAGTCATTTTCAAGGCTTTTACCCTTTTCTTTTATTCCCGATCTAAATGCGGCGAAGGCCACAACTGGGAACATAACTTTGGGAGGAACAGGAGACCCAGTAAAAAGTAAAGGAAGCTCAACTCTGCCCAACACAGCATTTAAGGTGGCGAGAGGAGCTCAGCTTTGGGAACTCACCGCATGGAGACAGCGGAGTGGGCATCGTTTCTCGCCAAACTCACCGACATTTACAGCGTATCCTTCACGTGAACTCATCTCAGAAGTTGCAGGCGAGATTTATAACCATTCTTTTATCCTCTCCATGATTTCTATATTCTTTAAATGCAGCCATTATTGAAACAGAAAAACAAATCAAATTTTTTAAAAAAATAAAAAATAAAAAAGAAAGCAAGCAAACAAAACTGTTGTTACTCCTTATTTTAACAGTCGAACTTTCTTGGGTTGCTCAAACGGAACCTTTGTTTGAGCACCTTCCTTCCTTCCCAACTTCAAAGGCAATGCCGCGCACGGGATCCAGCACTGGCCCCCAACTGCAATTTCACCTTTCAGAAATCTCCCTCCAATGCATGAAATTAAAGAAGACCCAGGTGTTGAATTTGCAAACAACTTCAAATCTCCAAGCGAATCACATGGATTTCGAAGAAAGATCACAGTTTTCTTGGGAGTACAGCGGAGGTAAAAGAAGCATCAGTAAAAGAAGAAACTTCCGGGGGAGAGAGAAAGAAAGACGCTTATAATGAAATTCGATCAAGATTAAACAGTGTCGATGGATCCATTACCCATATGTGCTCAGCATTGTACTAATAATGCAAGAGAGAGAGAGAGAGAGAGAGAGAGAGTCGAGAAGAGCAGAAAAGAACATGCACATCTCACTTTCGCTCAGAGGAAATCGGTGAACTAATTGAAGGCGAAGGGATCAGTAATAAATGGGTCTTTCCTAGCGAGAGCCAGAAGAAAACAACCTGACACGTGTCGCCTTTTCAAGGCACTTATACGTGGCGGAAAAAGTGGTGCCATCCCATGTATGTACTAGTGTAGCTCACGTTATTTTATTTTTTTTTTTTTTTTTTGTGGTAAGTATTGAGCTCACGCTATTATTAAAGAGCGAGGATCAAACTCATGCCAACTGCCCTACCAAATACTTGAATTAAGTTCTGGGCCACGAAAATCCTTCGTATCCATATATATACTTTCATAGATCATCACGGTCGCCGACTCACCCACACCAACCACAATGTCGGAAATTTAGTTTCTGAATTCCAGTCAATTTAATTGATAAAAAAAATTTATTTGTCATGAGTTTTTATTTAAATAGAAATAAAAAGTAATTTATATAATATAAATGTGAAATGATTTGAATTTCTTGTGAGAAAAAAAAAAAGTTTTTTTTTTTTTTTTTTTGAGAGAAGTGAAAATAAAGTGGGAGTTATTTGTCAAACACACTCATGGTGTTGTTGATTGAGAAACAAATTGTCTATGTTGAGAATAATGATGTTAGATGTATATTGAATCACACTTAATATCACACTTAATATTGTATAGAAGGGGCTTATATAAAGAGGTCAATAATACAAACACGTGTATGCATAAATCATGTGGGACAAACACTACATATAATCTAACAGCCCCCCTCAAACTCAAGGTAGAGTGCGAGATACCAACTTGAGTTAGGAAACAAGATCGTGAAATCGCCTTGGAGGATGTGACTTAGTAAAGAGATTAGTGAACTGATCATGGGATGTGACAAAATGAAGCTGTAACGAGCCTTGAAAAAGATGATGACGAACAAAATTACAATCAATCTCAATATGTTTGGTTCATTTATTAAATACATCATTATGAGCAATCTGAATAGTACTCATTATGGGAGAGATCTTACTTGGGTGGATTGGCGAAGGTCAAGTGGTGGAGTGTAAGCAAGATCCTCAGATGGAACATAATCTGAGGACGCAAGCGGAGCAACGTCAAGAGCATCAAATGAGTTTTGCTTGAGCGAGAGAGGCTCTGGCAAGATATCAACGGTGAGAGTAGGAGAAAGAGGAGTCTCAAGGAGTGTGGTAAAAGGAGGAAAAGATGCAATGCTGAATTTGCTGGCTTCATGGAATAATCGATGCTCCCAAAAGACTACATGATAGGATATGCGAAGACAGCAAGACACATGATCACCGACAGCCCTTTTGTTCCACTCCATACCCAAGAAAATAACACAACTAAGAACGAGGGTCGAGTTTGTTGTGAACATAAGGTTGGAATAAAACAAAACAGGCAGAACCAAAAAAGCGAAGATGGTGATATGAGGGGACAATGCCAAACAACCTCTCGTGATGAGTGCAATTATCGAGGATGGGGATAGCAACCTGTTGAACGTGTAAATAGTCGTGAGAGTGGCTTCACCCCAAAAAGGGGTAAGGACAAAAGAGGAAAGAAAGAGAGCACGAACAATATCTAGAATGTGCCTAAGTTTACGTTCAACTCTACCATTTTGTTATGAGGTGCCTAGACACAACAAGTGTGGAACAGTGCCATAGTGTTTTAGGATGGCATGAAAATCATGTTGAGTATATTCTAAAGAATTACTAGAACAAAAAGATTTGATGCACTTTGAAAATTGGGCTTCAACCATTTTGGAAATGTTGTAATAAATATCTAATAATTCAAAACGAGATTTCATTAAAAACATCCAGGTGTAACAGGAAAAGTCATCAACAAAAATGACAAAATAACTTGAGCCACTCATACAAGTAACAAAAGAAAGTCCCCAAACATCAAAATAAATTAAATCAAAAGAAGCAATCCCGTTAGACTCATTATTATTAAACGGCAAAGCTAGTTGTTTCCCAAGTTGACACAAAATACAATCAAAAGAACCATTCGACACTGATCCTAACAACCCCTTTGAAGCTAATAGTTGTACCTGAGACGCAGATACAAGATGCGAATGTCAAAGTGCAAGAGATGGTGATGACGCAAAGGCAACAGTAGAGATACTAGAGGTGGGGAGGTGTAAGGATGAGAGTTCAAACATGCAGCCAACTCTACGTCTGATCCCAAGGGCCTGGCTCTTATAAGGATCCTGCATATGCGCAACAGAGAAGTCAAAGACAAGTCTATATCAAAGTTCACACAGTTGTCCAACAGAAATGAGATTAAAGGATAATTCAAGCACATGAAAAACTTCAAGAACATAAAGGGAATGTGTATTGACAGTGCCTATATTTTTAAGAGTCATAGTTTAGCCATCAGCTATGCAAATTAATGAGGAATGGGGTGGAGGTGTATATGTGGTAAAAGAAGTGGGGTAAGGTGTCATGTAATTGCAACAAGCGGTCAAAAAGCCAAGAGGAAGATTTACCTGGCAAGATTGAGAGGACAACAGAAGATGCATTGCTAGAACGAGATAGGACCTAATTGACTATTGCCTCAAAGTCAACTGCATATAAGGTGAGAGTGGATCTTGATGACTCGCTAGAGGTAGCAACTAAAGAGAAAGTTCCTAGAAATTAATCAATTGAAGATGAACCACTCTCAGTATGGGCAACTGCTGCAGTAGGTGCATTATATTTTTCCTTACGTTAACACTTGTCAATAGCGTGTCCTCAACGTTGACAATAGTGACTGTAATTGTTGTTGCACAGCTTAGGAGGTGGTCGAGGAGTACCTGACTTGTTAGAGGGCTCTGGCTGAAAGGATGAAGAACCAAGTGATGGAGAAGCCAACACTGTTGACTGTGCTGAGAGTGCAGAGTCTGCATTCTACTCTCTTTGTGGACAAGTTCAAAGATGGCTTTGTCCAAAGTGGGAAGGGAGAGCGATATAAAAGTTTCACACGAACATGCTCGAAATCATCATGCAGGGCCATTAGAAATTGATGGAGGCAATGTTGATCCGTACATTTAGCATACATCTGAGCATTGGTAGGATCCTTCCAAATAGGATCAAAAAGATCAATTTTTGTCCCATAAAAATTGCATGCAAGTAAGAAAAAAATTTATACTCTGACCAGGGTTCTTGCTTTAGATGAAAAAGCTCAAACAAAAGTTGGTACTCTCAAGCACCAGCAATAATGGAATAGAGAGAAGCAAGCATATCCCAAGCACCCTTAGCTTCATCAAAACTGCCAAATAGAGCGGAAATAGATGGAATAGTGGTGTTATGGAATCACATAAAAACCTGATGATTATTGCTATCTTAATCAATGAGACACGTGATGAAAGTGTCATCAGTTTCACTAGAACTTTTAATAGGCTTTCTGACAGCCTCAGTCACATAAAGCCAAAGCTTGTGACCTTTGAGAAAACTACGCGTAGATTGGCACCAAACAGTGTAGTTTGTGCCATCCAATACTGAACATGATGAAGAATCTCATTTTGTGCGATCTAGAGATGTCAAATGTAAAAATAGACCACAAATGTGAAATGAGGATAAGAAAATAAAAATAATAATAAAAAATAAAAAGTAGGAAAAACCTAGTCAACTTTGGCAGTAGTCAAAGTCAGCGGTCAATGGTCAAAGTCAACCTTGGTAAGTGGTCAAAGTCAATAGTCAACCCTAGTAAGTCAAGAGCTGACTAAGTGATGACATGGCACTTTTGCTAACATGGCAGTAGAGATGATGTGGCAGTAGGATTGACATAGCACTCTTGCTAGCGTGGCGATAGGGATTATGTGGCAATAGTGATGCCATGGCGCTAGGCCTGGATGCCACATGTCAACAGGATGCGTGTGTTAAAGAGGCAAAACTTGCAAGCAGGGCGTGGCAGCGCGTCCAACATCTGATGGAGGCGTGTTCGGCGGCTCTGGACTTGTTAGCGATGGATATGTGGTTTACAGCTAATATCGAGGCAATTTGACCATCGTGTAGGTGAGAGGCAACATGAGCAGATTCTTTGAGAGGTGCATGGCAGCCAGCAATTGAACCATCCAACCGCGCTTTGTTTCGCATATGTCTCTTATATTTACTAAGTGTCCTTTCCATTGGATACATCCTCCCCCAAGCTCAGCCTTTTGAGGTAAATGAACCACTAGATGGACCATAATATCAAAAAATGTAGGTAGAAATTTGTTCCAATTTGCATAGAATCACGACAATGTCGGCCTTCATTTGCTTCAAGATATATACTTTCAATGTCTATGCGCACAACTGCTTAAAAAAAGTACTCAACTCAGTCCATTTTGTTTGTATTTCAAGCATTAAATGTTCACATATTTCAACAAGAAGTAAGCATTGTAAGAAGACATGATACTCGTGGCTTTTCATTCCCAAAGCCTACTAGGAAGCTTGTTCACACACCTACTAATGTTAGACGCATACCTGTCTAAAAATTTCACACATTTCAGCCAATCACATAACCATTTTTTTTCATTTCTTGTCAAAGTGTACGTCATAAGTGGCATCATGGTGGTTGGATCATTTGTCTACTAGTGCAATTCTTTACGTATACCCATTTCACATAAATATTTTCGTGCATTGACTGTGTCCTTTACCTTCCCATCAATATTCATCAATGTACCCAAGACACTATTACATATGTTCTTCTCAATGTGCATGACATCTAAATTGTGCCGTAGTTTCAATGTTGACTAGTAAGGCAACTAAAAAAAAAAAAAAATACTCTTCTTCGTCCAATTCAACACTTGTGCGCTTTCTCTTTGGCTTACTTTCATTTCCAAACTGCACACCTTTAACATATATTAGTTGTTGTAACAGTTGATCTCTAGACATTTCTTTAGGTTCCAATTTACACTAATCTATACCATCGAACGATTATCTGTTTTTTGGTGCCACACATGGCTTCGAGGAAGCCACCTCCAATGACCCATGTAACACTATTTAGACCCATACTTCAACCACTTGAACATTGTATCTTTGTTACATATCGGACACACAAAATTTTCCTTCGTAGACCACCCAGACAAGTTTACATACATGAAAAAATTGTTTATAGTCCATAGTAATGCCGCATGCAACTAAAATGTCTCATTCATCAAAGCATCGTAAGTGCTTACACCTTCATTCCATAATTCATGCAAATCATCAACCAACGGCCACAAATACATATCAATTTCGTTTCCGAGTGTCATGGGCCCAAGGATAAGTAAGGACAAATCATATTTGCAGCCTTCATACACCTCCACGAAGGTAATTTGTACGACGTTACTACTATTGGCCATATGATACACGTTTTACTCATATTACCAAATTGGTTAAAACCATCACTTTCCAAACCATGTCGCACATTGCAGGAAGCACGGGCAAAACATTCATGTTCATTAAACCCTTTCCACACAATACCATCGGTTGGGTGTCCTAAAGTATTGTCATCATCTTTTCGTCCATATTTGTGCCACCTCATTTGTTTGGCTATATCTGTTGATATGAACAATCGTTACAACCTCGATTTTATTGAAAAATACTGTAAGACCTTTTGAAGAATTTTCTTGCCACTACCCTTAACACAACTCCATCTTGGAGTGTCGCATTTTGGGCATTTTACTTTATCAGCATGTTCCTTCCAGAAAAGCACACAGTCATTCCTGTATGCATGTATCGACTCATAACCAAAACTCAAATCTCAAATAAACCGCTTTGCTTCTCTGTATGAGCGTGCCAATGTCTCTCCATCAGGAAGGACCCCCTCTATCAAGTTAAGCATAATATTGAATGCCTTGTTACTGATATTGCAAATTGCCTTATATGAAGCATCTTCAAAATAAGAGCAATTTTTGATAATTTCTTACAGCCTAGATAAAAGTTCACACATGTCATCTTCCTATACTCAAACAAAAATGGGTTCTTTTTATCAAATTAAAAAATAAAATACACACCATAGCTTAAAGAGGAAACTCATCGAAAATCCCATACCCAAAACCAATCTGCTAACAATCTTTTTCTTTGATACTGGATCCTAGAGCCTAAAGCCTTTAACAACAGATTCCAAACCAAGACAAATACATTTTCTTGACTTTGAATCTAATTTAGACCGTTCTCCACTTTGCATATGAACGTACATCGGACAACGAAATATTCTCAACATAGAATAATCAACTGGTTTACCTAACCATACTTCCTCCGGAACCTTGAAGTCAATTCCTGCAGATGGAGATGGATTGGTAATGAAGCATGGATAAATGCCTCAGCCCAGAAACTCTTTGGCAATCTTACATTCAACCTCATACATCTTGCCTTTTCTAGCAGTGTTCTATTCATCATTTCGGCAACTCTGTTTTGTTGTGGAGTCCCTCTAACTGTGAAGTGACGAGTAATGCCTTATGTTTTGTAGAATTTCAAAAATACAATTTTTTTGTACTCTAATCCATTGTTGGATCTTAGATACTTCACTTTTCTTCCAGACTAATTTTTCACTTGCGCCTTCCACTACTCGAAGATGGTGAAAAGCATTGACTTGTGCCTCATAAAATAAACTTAAACCTTTCTTGAAAACTCATCGATAAAATTGACAAAATAATGTACACATCTGTTTTATGGCACCGCCACTGGTCCCTAAACATCTGAGTGAACATAGCCGAGAACACCTTTACTTGTATGAGACTCCACCTTAAAGCTGACTCTCCATTGCTTCTCATGGATACAGTACTTGTAGAAACACAATTTACATGACTTCACGCATTTCAACATATTCCTCTTGTGAAGCTCAAACATACTGCGCTCACCTAATGACCAAGTCTCATATGCCACAAAACTGTATTGTCATTATCTAGTTCTGTAGAGGTGGATGTTGTAACTCTACCTATAACTGTGTCCCCGAGTAACTTAAGAAATTACCAATTTTCTTACCATTCATTATCACCATAGCACATTTAGTTATTTTCATAACTCCATCTTTGGCTAAATAACCATACCCCAAAGAATCCAATGTGCCTAATGAGATCAAATTTTTTTTAAGATTTGGAACATATCTCACATTGGTGTGTATCCTGACAATCCCATCAAACATCCTAACTTTTATGGTACATAGTCCAATAGCCTTATACCTAGCATCATTGCCCATTAGCACTGTATCCGCATTACAAGATTTAAATGTGTCGAACCACTACCTATTCGGACACACATGATATGAACAAGCAGAATCCAAAATCCAAGAGTCTATGAGAGAATCTATACCTGAGGAAACTAAAAGAACATATGTGCTAACCTCACTATCATCAAACTAGCCATTAGCTACATTAACTAAATCTCCTGAACCTTTCCGATTTCTCTTATTTTCCAGGTCTTGTTTCATTAGCCTGCAAAATTTTTGGGGAAACTTCAGAAAACCCCCCTGAAGTTCCAGCCGATTTGAAATACCCCCCTTGAATTTTCAAAACTCTCATTTAAGCCCCATGAACTTCCATTTTCTCTCACTTTGGACCCCTTTAACATTAAACTACGTCGTTTTGAATGTTTTATACCCATTTTACCCTTCCCCAAAACTACATCGTTTTGTGTCCTAAAATTACCCAGCCTAAAACGACGTCGTTTTAGGCATTAATTTTTATTTTTTTAAAAAAAAAAA
>NC_081541.1:20126240-20143920 GCF_901000735.1 Corylus avellana | reverse complement strand
TAGTGCCATTTCTTGTGACAATAATAGCACTCCGCATCTTTTGCATCTGACCGAGATTCTTCATCCTATGCTGATTGTGACTTAAACCGATACTACTTGCTTCTGTCATTCCTCCCCTTAAACGTATCTCTTCCACACTTTGGCTCAAACCGTGTCGCAAGCCCATTTGCCTAATCATTGACAGGTTCCTTCGCGTCTCATGTCAAAAGAGAGATTTCGTCACCTCTTCAAACGCTAGAGTCTCTTTTCCATACAACAATGTCGTAACCAGGTGATCATAAGGAGGAGGAAGCAATGCCAACAAAAGTATCTGTAACGACCCCGATGGGCAAGTCAATTAACTAGTAATTGATCCCATGGTTTGTCTCTATAACGACCCCGATGGGCAAATCAAGTAATTAGTAATTGATCCCATGGTTCGTCTCCCAACCTTATCCCTCGCGGGACAAGACTCAGGGATTTCAACCTTTCTCGTCGAAACGAGAAAATCTCAACGGAAGACTTTCGAAAACTATAGAAATAGAGAGCAGTAAATTTAACATCCACACAACATGCACCAAAGTAAATATAAAACTTCATAATATATAGATAACCATGAAATATACCGGTCATCAGACCATCATCAAAATAAGAATTACAACCCAACATAACATCATAACATTGTTCTAACAAAAGATCATAAAGATGAAACACTAAGCTAAAGAAGAACTAAAAAGATAGACTTCAACCATACTGAGTCCATGTCCTTAAAAATGACCCAAATTAGATTTTGCGCAATGACCCGAATTAGATTCTGCGCAACCATACGGTTTAACTAGGATAGTTAAACTGTGCAGATATTCGTAATGATATGGAAAAACATAAATAAAAAGGGGGATGAGTCTAAGACTTAGTGAATATTAACACAAATAATGTCCATGCTAGTTTAGTGATGAACTCTAATTTTTAGTAAAGCAATAGTTTCATCATGAAAGTTTTACATGGGTGTGATATAGATATATAATACATGCATATGATATAGAGTGACAGTCAAAGTTCAACAGTATGGTCTACTCGAGATATTACCCTTTCCCAGCAGGATTGGCGCTGTCCCGAGTGACCTGTAATACAACACCGGTGCCCTAGATATTGTATGCTACTGTACATAACACTGGCGACACGACCGAGTCTGACCTCGAGTGGCCCACACCACTAATGATATTCGTCTTGTAATGATCGCCTGTTAAGAGTACGTCGGCCATAAAACAACCATTGGATCCAAGCCCCATATAACACTCACATATTTGACCATAAAGTTAACATATGTAGTAAGTCCATGGCCGTTATCCCGCACGTACCGGTGTACCATGCCTTACGATGCAAAATTATCTTTTCTGTATTTTACATGCATGCTTTTACAAGTCTCACTTTCTTAACATATTTAGCACAACGTTTTTCTCAAAAATGCTAGAGTTCATGTGTAGCACATATAAATTGTGAGAGTTGCAAACATGCATGTTCTTGGTACACAAAATAGTCGTGCAGTGCATGGAAAAACAACGAGCATTATGTGAGTTAAAACTGACCTGAGTCATATAACATCTCCGAGTATTTAGGTCGATCGATATAGGTGCCATAATCCTATAGAGAAAAGCAACTCCATCTTAGTCAATTATTTCATTTTTCAAAATGGAAATAGGCATACTGTCCAAAGTATAACTTTGAAGAAAAGAGTCATACACAATCATTCAAACAAATGCGGATAACGACTCCGCATGTCTTGCTCTGCCTCCCATGATGCTTCCTCGACACCATGGTTACACCACAGTACCTTAATGATAGGGATCGTCTAGGTGCGTAGCACTTGCTCCCTTTTATCCATGATCTTCGCTGGTTCTACGACGTAGGTCAATCCCTCCTGGATTCCTAGCAGCTTGTATTCCACAATCGCATCAGGATTAGCGATGTACTTCCTCAACATCGACACGTGGAAAACGTCATGCATTCCGACCAAATCTAGGGGTAAGGTGACTCTATACGCCAATCTCCTAATCCACTAGGTGATCTCAAATGGTCCAATAAATCGAGGACTGCGCTTCCCCTTCTTTCCAAATCGCATCACTCCCCTCATGGGTGATATCTTGAGGAATACATGATCCCCATGTCAAATTCCAACAGTCGTCTCCGATTATCAGCATAACTCATCTACCGACTCTGAGTTGTACTCATCCTTTCCCTGATGATGAGTATCTTGTCATGAGTGTCCTGAATCAACTCCAGTCCCAACGTCTGCCTCTCACAAATGTTATCCCAATACAAGGACGATTGACACTTACGTCCATAAAGTGCTTCGTAAGGTGGCATTCCAATAGTTGCCTGGTAGCTGTTGTTGTAGGCAAACTCGATCAAAGGTAGGTACTGGACCCAACTACCTTTGAAATCCAACACGCAAGCTCGCAACATGTCTTCAAAAATCTAGTTAGTCTGCTCCAACTGCCTATATGTTTATGGATGGAAGGCGGTACTAAACTTCAACTCTATCCCCATCTCTTTCTGTAGACTTTGTCAAAACCTTGAAGTAAAGTGAGAATCTCTATCCAAAACAATCGCCAATGGCACTCCATGCAAACAGACTATATTTTGAACATATAGTCTGACCAACTTATCCATCGGATCTTCAACCTTCATGGGAATGAAGTGAGCACTCTTTGTAAGACGATCGACTACTATCGAAATGGAATCTTCTCCAGTGGGTGCTATGGGTAACCCCAAAATAAAATTCGTAGCAATCTCATCCCACTTCCACTTCGGTACAAGCAAGGGCTTGAGCTTTCCTGCCGGTCTCTGATGCTCTGCTTTCTCTTGTTGACAGGTTGAGCACTACTCCACAAACCTTGCAATATCTCGCTTCATATTGTTCCACCAATATGATCCCTTCCTGTCCCGGTACAACTTAGTACTATCAGGATGTACAGTGTACGAGGAATGATGAGCCTCACTCATTATCTTCTTCCTCAATCCTTCGCTCTCCAGTACACACACTTGCGTAAAATGGGTGAGCAACCCATCATCCTTGAGACAAAACTCCCTTGCCTCTCCTTCTTCAAGCAACTGCTTGATCTTGGCCCACTCAGGGTCCTCCAATTGAGCGGCTTTGATCCTTGCGACAAATTCTGACTGAACCATCAAGTTAGCCAAGTGTACAGGTGCACCTTCATCTACTACTTCCAATCCCATCCCAGCGAACTCCTTAATCAACTGGGGTTGAGAAATCCCAAGAGCGGCAAGCTCCATCGTTGATTTCCTGCTCAATGCATCTGCCACTACGTTAGCCTTGCTAGGATAATAATTGATGACACAATCATAATCCTTGATCAGCTCCAACCACCTTCTCTGCCTCATGTTAAGCTCCTTCTGGGTAAAGAAGTACTTCAAGCTCTTGTGGTACATGTAGATCTCACACTTCTCGCCATACAAGTAGTGTCTCCAAATCTTTAGAGAAAACACGACTGCCGCCAACTCCAAGTCGTGTGTAGGATAGTTCTACTCATAAGTCTTGATGTGCAAAATATCTACCTAAATTAATAGGTAAATAATTGTATGTTTTACCTGCAACTCTGCAAGTGCACAAGGTCAACATAGTAGTATATGTGCAAGTACAGGATCATTCCCATGAGGATCGCTGAATTTTTGTTTAAAAATAAATTCCTTAAGTGAAATAAAGATTGATTGTCTAAGTGATGATAATAAAAGGTAAGGCTTTGATATCCACCACTAACTATATTTAGCTAATATAACAATATGCCAATGTTTTGATCATATTATGCATATCTAATGTTTGTCAACCTAAGGGCATGGCGTATACTCCTAAGGCTATAGATTTTCCTAAGCAGAGAGTTAGGCATGGCGTATACTCTAACTCTTTTCTTTTCTAAGGGATTTAGCATGATGTATACTAAGTTGTTCAAGAGGAAAGCATATGTTCTATGGAAATTGACAAACACATGAGGCCTAGGGCATGGCATATATTTCGGGTTCCCCATGTTGATTACCCCAGAATTGTGATGTGGATTCTTTTGTTACTTATGTTAAACCCAGGACTCGGTTATCCAAATTGATTTAACTAACTAGTCCATACCACATGCATATGTTGATCAGGCACACACATATGAGGAATTCATGTAAGTAGGCATTAATCAAGTTAAATAGCACAACAAGATCATCACAAGGGCGCTAATATTGAAATATTAACTAAACATAACTAGGGCTTCAATCTAGCCCTACTAATTAAATTAGCTACACATAAAATTGATGTTAAACATCTTCATAAAGAAAAGAAAAGAAAGGAAAAGAATAAATCCGGGACTTGAACTTGAAGAGCTCCTCTTCTTCTCCTTACAAAGCATATTTATTCTAGAGGCTTAAGGGTCTATTTATAGGCTTTAGAAGTCCTTAACAAAGTAGTAGACCTAGGGATTTTGTAGGGTTTCAAAACCTAATTCAATTGGGAGTTGGAAAACCCTAATATGGAAAGAATGACAATCTGGCCGCCACTTGATATGTCTCCTGCGCACGGGTACGATCAATCGTAACCCGTGTGCGCTCGATCGCAAGTCTGCGATCGATCCTCTTCTGGCATGCACTCGATCGCTTCTAGCCAGAATTGTGCTTTGTCTTCTCGGGTACTGCGCTCGATCGTAGGTACCCTGTGATCAATCACAGAATGAGAGAGCTCCCAATTTTCCATCTTCTTTCTTTTGAGCCCAAATCATCTAGATTTATTTCATTTTCTTCCAAAAGCCTACAAAAGTATGAAAAACACAAAAATGAATTAAAATGACCTAATTAACCAAAACCAAAGGATTAAAACATGCAAATTAAGGGCTGAAAATATGAATATTTTAGCACTTATCACACTCCCAAACTTACATATTGCTAGTCCCTTAGTAATACAAAACTAAAAGCAAGAATGGAAAAACAGAAAACAAAAGATAAATCCATCTTTCATGAGATGTACGATTGCATTTAGCGTATGCAACAAGCTTTTTAAACCCCTAGGAATTCCCTAGTGGACGAGTGAAGTCTCGTAAGGGTTTTCCATAAATGTTACCCACAACATCATGCACAGTTCATGTTATTTCAAAAATTAAAGCATCACTTCAAGATTATGATTCTCATTCATAAGTAAGCTTAAAAAGATGAACTCTATCTTCACATTGAATTGGAATCTCAAAATTCGATTACTTACAAAGGATATACTAAATCATCACAAGTTTGAAATTTGTGTATAGTGAATTAGTACAAAATTATGAGGCTTCCAAATCTTTCCAATATGTAATGTCTCCTGATCTCAGAATTCACTAAAACTCCTATTAGAATGACACAATGGCATATTTCTTTTTCTCTCTTTTTTTTTTTTTTGGTCAGGTTGTGCAATGTTGGTTCCCTTAAGCTTTCTAATTGACCCTTGTAGTGAGTGTTAAGTCAATGGCTCCCAAACCAGGTGGTTTTAGGGCTTTAGGTGTAAAGACACACCTAAGGACCTACTAACTCAAGTCAAAAAGGCTACAAAACCAACTAACCATGACATTGATCAATTCAACAATTTTCACCTTTTGACGTGAACACTCAATGCTTTGACGCAAGAGGTCCAGTTACTCAATGAAAAGTCATCAATGATCATTTATTTCATACTCTTTTTTTTTTCATTACTATATATGCCATAGTGTTATCTAATAAGTCATCCAATTTCATCCAAGATGCAAAAACACACATATCAGACCTCATGCCATACCTCACAGATTATGTGCTAATGTGCTTGTGTGATCAGATCAAACATGTGATTTTTCAACTATCCTCAACAAGTAATCAAACTAACAGATTCACTCATCATATCATGTGTTCAAAATTTTAAGCTCATTGATGAATTCAAGCCACAATTCTTTCTAGATCAACTTAAAATTTTATAGCAAACATGAACATGCATAAACTTTTTTTTTTTTTTTTTCATTGACATAAACAAACAAACAAACAAAACAATTAACTTGAAATTGGGACAAAGTGTGTGTGAACATGTATGCCCATACCCCCAAACTTAAATGACACATTGTCCCCAATGTGTCTAAGTAAAAGAAAGAATGTACCCAGGAGATGGTCGATATGATCTTGGAAAGCATGGCTCATAGCACACCCCCAAACTTGAGTGAAGCATACTTGTTCCTGCAAAATAAGAAAACACACAAACAACTAAAGATAAATAAAAAGATTAACTTAAAACACACTAAACAAAACAAAATAAAAAGATAACTATGGGATGCTGCCCAAGTGCGCTCGATCGCACTTGCGCAAGGCTGTGAATGTGTGGGTGATGTGCGCTCGAGCGCACACAAGGTGCGTTCGATCGCACTAACAGAATGTACAACAACCAAAAGTCGGTTACTCCCATCGATTGTACTCAGAGTGCGCTCCATCGCAGTAACATAATGCAATGAAACCACAAGTGGAGACCTGCACTCGATCGCACACAGGTTGCGATCAATCGCAGTAACAGAATGTGAAAACATCACAAAAAAACTTGAAACACTAAAACACCAACGTAAAAAAAAACACAAAGGAAAACAAAAACAAAATATAAGTCAAATAAAATAAAATAAAACAAACAACAAAACAAAAAGGAAATGGTATGGGGGTGCCTCCCATGAGCGCTAAGTTTAACATCTTCAGCCAAACTGTGGCACTTTAAACTTGAAGCACGAGTCTTTTCTTCTCTTGCACCAAAGGGAATGAATCTTTTCTGCTGCAAGGTGATTCTGAGTGTTTCTAGATTGGGGAAGACCACTTTGAGTTTTCTCAAATAGTTGCTCATCCGGTGGGGAATCATGAACTGGAATAAAGTAAGAAGAAAACTCAGGGAGCTTCTCTATCTTGATGTCCTCAATTTGCTCATGTGGTAGCTCTAACAGACTTCTCTCTTGGCCTCTTAGTGTTTCAGGAATAAGAGCTGATGTTGAAGAAATCTCAGTGCTCTCTTCTTTTTCCTGATGTGGCTCCTGTGGAATTTCGGTTTGTTCCTCTTTCCCCTCTTCCACTTGATTTTCAGTCACCTCTTCACTCCTCAATGTGACCGCTTGCTCATGATAGTAGGTGCACTCTTCCTCCACGTATTGTTCATTGGGGTGTTCCATCAACTGCCTTTGACATTCTTCTTCTTGGTACTGGTAAGGCCTATTGATGCGGAATGTACTCAGCTCCTTGGCAAATTGTTCCATTTGTACTTCCAGTCTTTGAATGGCTTGATCACGCCTTGTATTGATTTGTTCTTGCGCAATCACAAATTGCTATTGTGAAGTCACCAATTGTTGTACAAGATCCTTCAGGTCATCCTTTTCTGGCTTTTGAGCTGGTTGGACTGCTTGTTGTGGAGCTGATTGAGAGGAATATGCATGATCATAGAATTGCTGATATGAGGGATGTTACGGTCTAGGAGATTGTTGAGCATGAATTCTGGGAGCTTGAGCTTGCCATGAGAGATTTGACTATTGACTCCATGTTGGGTTACAGGAATCAAAATAGCTATCTTTCCCCGGTCTAGAGATCGATGTGTTCTTATGCCCAAAAATTTTGTTAGAAATTTGTCTTATTGAAGGACATTCTCTAATATGGTGATAAGGGTCGTGGCATAAAGAACATGGTCCATGGGGCATCGGAATGCCTCCCCACATATGTGAAAATAAAAGAAGTTAAAATTAAAAGGAAAATAAAAAGAATTAAAAATAAAAACTTACTAATTTGCAGACTCGACTGACCCTACATGAAACAAAAGAAAAAAAATCAAATCTATAATTATCGCAGTACTGTGCTGCTCTCTGGATGTGCAATCAATTGCACCGTGAGGTGCGCTCGATCGTACTGGTACGCTCGATCGTACTGGTGTGCTCGATCGCCCTGGTTGGGCGATCAATCGCACCTCTAGAGGCACAGACACTGCGGAAAAGACTATAAAAACAGAAAAATTTAAAACAAAAATAAACTAAGGAAAATAATTTCAAACAAAATCAAACAATCCCCGGCAACAGCGCCAAAAACTTGATGTGCAAAATATCTACCTAAATTAATAGGTAAATAATTGTACATTTTACCTACAAGTGCACAAGGTCAACATAGTAGTATATGATGCAAGGACAAGATCATTCCCACAAGGATTGCTGAATTTTTGTTTAAAAATAAATTCCTTACGTAAAACAAAGATTGATTGTCTAAGTGATGATAATAAAAGGTAGGGCTTTGATATCCACCACTAATTATATTTAGCTAATATAGCAATATGTCAATGTTTTGATCATGTTATGCATATCTATGTTTGTCAACCTAAGGGCATGGTGTATACTCCTAAGGCTATAGATTTCCCTAAGCAGCAAGTTAAGCATGGCGTATACTCTAACTCTTTTATTTTCTAAGGGATTTAGCATGATGTATACTAAGTTGTTCCTTAGGAAAGCATATGTTTTATGGAAATCGACAAACACATGAGGCCTAGGGCATGGCATATACTCCCGGTTCCCTATGTTGATTAACCCAAGAATCGCGGTGTGGATTCTTTTGTTACTTATGTTAAACCCAGGACTCAATCATCCAAATTTATTTAACTAACTAGTCCATACCACATGCATATGTTGATCAGGCACATACATATGAGGAATTCATGTAAGTAGGCATTAATCAAGTTAAATAGCACAACAAGATCATCACAAGGACTCCAATATTGAAATATTAACTAAACATAACTAGGGCTTCAATCTAGCCCTACTAATTAAATTAGCTACACATAAAATTGATGTTAAACATCTTCATAAAGAAAAGAAAAGAAAGGAAAAAAATAAACCCGAGACTTGAACTTGAACAGCTCGTCTTCTTCTCCTTACAAAGCATATCTATTCTAGAGGCTTAAGGGTCTATTTATAGGCTTTAGAAGTCCTTGACAAAGTAGTAAACCTAAGGATTTCGTAGGGTTTCAAAACCTATTACAATTGGGAGTTG
The DNA here is from genome assembly GCF_901000735.1 of Corylus avellana. Taxonomy (NCBI): domain Eukaryota; kingdom Viridiplantae; phylum Streptophyta; class Magnoliopsida; order Fagales; family Betulaceae; genus Corylus; species Corylus avellana. The sequence goes on along the minus strand of NC_081541.1, from coordinate 20,134,905 downwards.
GAAAACCCTAATATGGAAAGAATGACAATCTGGCCGCCACTTGATATGTCTCCTGCGCACGGGTGTTATTGATCGCAACCTGTGTGCGCTCGATCACAGGTGCGATCAATCCTCTTCTGGCATGCGCTCGATCGCTCTGGCCTGAATTGTGCTTTGTCTTCTTGGGTACTGCGCTCAATCGCAGGTACCCTGTGGTCAATCGCATTGTCGAAGAGCTCCTAATTTTCCATCTTCTTTCTTTTGAGCCCAAATCATGTAGCTTTACTTCATTATCTTCCGAAAGCCTACAAAAGTATGAAAAACCCAAAAAGGAATTAAAATAACCTAATTAACTAAAACCAAAAGATTAAAACATGCAAGTTAAGGGCTGAAAATATGAATATTTTAGCACTTATCAAGTCTTCAGCGAACGTGAAGCGTAGGCTATAACATTGCCATTCTGCATAAGCACGCTCCCTAAACCCTTCTTAGAGGCCTCGCTATACACTAAGAAATTGCCAGATCCCGTAGATAATGCCAACACGAGCAGTTATCAAGCGCTGCTTCAACTCTTGAAAACACTTCTCACACTCGTACGTCCAAACATTGCGAGCGTTCTTCTTAGCCAGAGCAGTAAGTGATGCCGATAGCTTTGACAAACCCTTAATGAAGCATCGGTAGTAACTAGCGAGTCCTAAGAGACTTCGAATCTTGAACACGCTGATTGGCCTAGTCCACTCCACTACTACCTTTACCTTCTCCGGGTCAACCGCTACACCCTCTTCAAAAATCACGTGTACAAGGAAAGACACGCTATCCAGCCAAAACTCGCACTTCTTGAGTTTAGCATAGAGCTGCTCCCATTGAAGCCTTTCCAATGCTTTCCGTAGATGCTCCTTGTGCTCCTCCGGCGTCTTCGAGTATATCAGAATGTTGTCCATAAAGACCACAGTGAACTGATCCAGGTAGTCATGAAAGACTCTATTCATCGTGTCCATGAAGACAGCTGGTGCATTAGTTAGTCCGAAAGACATAACTAAGCACTCGTAATGTCCATAACGAGTTCTGAAGGCCATCTTTGGAATGTCCTCGTCCTTCACCCTCACTTAGTAATAGCCTGAGCGCAAATTGATCTTAGAAAACACACGCGCTCCTTCCAACTAATCCAACAGATCGTCAATCCTCGGTAAAGGATATTTGTTCTTGATCATCACCTTGTTCAACTCGCAGTAGTCAATGCACATCCTCATTGACCCGTCCTTCTTCACGAACAACACCAGCGCTCCCCACGGTGATGAACTAGGGCGGATAAATCTTTTATCCAAAAGCTCTTGGAGCTGTTCCTTTAGCTCTTTCAATTCTGACGGGGCTATCCTATACGGTGCCTTCGATATAAGATTAGTGCCTAGCATGCACTAAATCCCAAACTCCACCTCCCTCTGTGGTGGCAACCTAGAATAGTTTGTTGAAAAGACATCTGGATAATCTCGCACCAAAGGAATGTCTTGCATGTCTTTGATGTCCTTCTTCTCTTCCTTAACTGGGGCAACGACGAACGCCAAAAATGCATGTCCTCCTCCGAGAATAAGCTTCCTGGCCTGAACGGCCAAAATCGTCGGAGGTAAAGACCTCACTTGCGATCCAATGTACCTTACTTCTCCTTCTCCCCACAGCCTAAGCATAACTTGCTTCCGAGCGCAGTCGATAATCACCAAATGCTTCGCCAACCAATCCACTCCGAGAATAACGTTGTAACTAATCATAGGGAGAACAACTAAGTTTGCGAGAAGTACTCTTCCATAGATACTAACAGGGCATCCGCAAACTACACGCTTACAGACCACAGTTGCAAAAACTTTGCGACATACTCAATCACCAACATTCCTCCCTAAACCAACTCCAGAAACTCTCGTGCCTTCGCCTCCTACACGACTTGGGGAAAGAAATGACGATTGAACTCGTGCTAAGAGATGTCCCAAGTAATGGCAGTCTCTGATCCCAAATCGGTGGCAAGCACTACCTTCTTGTCTTGCCACTAGCGCTTGGCCTCCCCCGTTAGCTTATAAGCAGTATATGCCACATTCTGCTCATTAGTACACCCAATTATAGCTAACAACTCCTCCACATCATTTAGCCAATTCCCAGCGCTGATGTGATTGCCTCTTCCATCGAAACTCTCTGAGTGATGACTACAGAAGTCCTTCAAAGAGCATCCAGTCCCTTCAACCGGCCACTTTGCAACCCTATCGCGATCTAAGACTGACACTAGCTGGCCAATGAAGTCCATCACTTGATTGCCAGGGGGTGCTGCTTCGTAGACTGGGAAGTCCATAGGCTCGGGGTGAACATTCCCTTCAGGGCTTCCAAGTTCTAGCGTGTTAGGTCCAGTTGCATGGTTCCTTCGAGGTGGCATTCTCTTCAACGAAAGGTAGAGTTAGAACCGACTCGTCTAGAACCGAGCAACCAAATCTAGAGGCTAAGCTCTAACAGCCCATCTAACCTAAACTCTGGTGTGATCATGGCCTAAGTTCTCTTTTCCTTTATCCTATAGTCTTTCAGAGCACAAGACTCTAATACTATTTGTAATGACCCCAATGGAAAAATCAATTAACTAGTAATTGATCCCATGGCTCGTCTCCCAGCCCTATGCCTCGTGGGACAAGACTCAGGGATTTCAACATTTCCCGTCGAAACGAGAAAATCTCAGCTTAAAACTTTCGAAAACTATAGGAAATAGAGAACAGTAAATTTAACATCCATAGAACATGTACTAGAGTAAATATAAAACCTCATAATATATAGATAACCATCAAATGTACAAGTCATCAGACCGTCATTAAAATAGGAATTACAACCCAACATAACATCATTCTAACAAAAGATCATACAGATCAAACACTAAGCTTAAGAAGAACTAAAGAGATTAAGATCTCTATCATATCAGCACGGGCGGTTTTTCCATCATCCCACATAGTCATCAACCATACCGGGTGCATGTCCTTAAAAATGACACGAATCAGATCCTGCGCAATCACCCAAGTCTGCTCTGTCGACATCCTCTTCTAGAATAGCTAAACCGCACAGATATTCGTAATGATAGGGGAAACCATAAATAAAACGGGGCGTAAGTCTAAGACTTAATGAATATTAATGCAAACAATGTCCATGCCAGTTCAGTGATGAACTCTAATTTTTAGTAAAGCAATAGTTCTATCATGACAGTTTTACATGGGTGTGATATATATATATATAATACATGCATATGATATAGAGTGACAGTCAAAGTTCAACAGTATGGTCTACTCGAGATATTACTAATTCCCAAGAGGGTTGGCGCTGTCCCGAGGGACCTATAGTACAGCACCGGTGCCCTTAATATTGTATGCTATCATACATAACACTAGCGACATGACTAAGTCCGACCTAGGGTGGCCTACACTGCTAATGATGTCCATTGAGGCTACACCGGCCATAAAACAACCATTGGATCCAAGGCCATATAACACACACACATTTGACCATAAAGTTAACATATATAGTAAGCTCATGGCTGTTATCCCGCACGTACCGGTGTACCATGTCATACGATGCAAAATTATCTTATCAGTATTTTACATGCATGTTTTTACAAGTCTCACTTTTTTAACATATTCAGCACAACGTTTTTCTTAAAAATGCTAGAGTTCATGTGCAGCAAGTATAAATTGTGAGAGTTGCAAACATGCATGTTTTTGGTACACAAAATAGTCGTGCAGTGCATGGAAAATAACAAGAAGCATTATGTGAGTTAAAACTCACCTGGGTTGTATAACGTCTCCGAGTATTCCAAATGATCCAAGATTCCCAAATCTGTGGAAAACCTTCTATTAGTCCTATTTCTATCAAAACAACTCTAAAACAAGAAAATAGGAGCTATCGAACCGCTGGTTAAAATAATGTCCCATGTCACACTCTAGACCGTACGTCGGGGCTCGGGACATTATGCCTGCTGTATTACTTCGGACTGTACGTCCGATCGCAAGATCATATGTTCGCTTCGAGGTTTTCAAGGAGAACCTCATTTTGTCCACTCCTATTCTCCAAAACCAAATTCTAAAGCTATCAATGGGCTTCCTAAGGTTTCCTAACTCAAAATGAAACCTCCATGCAAACACGATCATGCTAAGTCAAAACAAGGCTATTCTAAACAAGATTTAAAGCATAACTAAAGCTAAAGCTACAGCTAACAACACAAGACAACACTAGGGCAGCATAACAATGTAAAAACCGGCTAGGTAAAGCGACGTTACCTCTGTGAAGCGAAACTTCAAGAATCTCCTCATCGTTGGCACCAAAACTCACAAAACCTCACAACACGCACACAATGATGGATTTTCGCAGCTTAGGGGCATGAGAGAACGTGAGAATTCATGAGGGGTAGGGGGTATTTATAGCTAAGGGGCTCTACCAACTCTCTAGGAAAGCAGCGGACGTCCTCCAACCCTAGCGTACGCCCGGTACTATTTACACAACGGTCCAAAGGCTGCCTCGTACGTCAAGGTATTATCCAAAGGGTATTCCAAAAAGTAGCGTACATCTGGGTACTACTTGCAGAGCGTACGTACGGTGGTCCCCCTCGCGTACATCTGCACTACAAACAGGAGCATACATCTGCTAACCTTAGGGTACGTCCAGTCCAAAAGTCCAAATTATCCTTCTAGTATCCTTAGTGACCCAAAGCCCAAATTAACCCTCTAACTAAGCTACCTAAGCTTAGTTAATTATTTGGGTCACTACAATCTCCCAGCCCTATCCCTCACAGGACAAGACTCAGGGATTTCAACCTCTCATAGACTAGAGACCTCAGCAGAAGACTTTCTACACTATAGGAATAAAGAGCATTACATACACAACCACACATTCATACACTAGAGTAAACAAAATACCTCATAATATAAAAATAATCATCAAATGTACCAGTCATCAAACCATCCTCAAATAAGGTTACAACCCATAATATAATTGTCATAACAAAAGAACAACAGATCAAATCCTAAGTTGAAGCAAAGCTAACAAGATAACAATCTCGATCATGTCTACTTAGGTGGTTCCTCCATTAGTCCACATAGAATGTAACCAAATTGGATCCAAGTCCTCAAAAATTACTCGAATCAAATCCTGCTCAATCACCCACGTCTGCTCCAAGGGCATCTTCCTCTAAGCTAGCTAAACCGTGCAATTATTCGCGATGGAGGGGGGAAAAACATAAAATAAAGGGGTAATTCTAAAGATTTAGTAAATGTTAATGCATATAATGCCCATGCTAGTTTTTGTAATGAACTCTGGTTTTTATAAAGTATGCAACAATTTCATCATGATAATTTCCCATAGACGTGATATAGATATATGGTATATGCATATGATATAAGGTAACATTTGTAATTCAATAGTATGGTTTACTAGAAATATTACCCCTTCTCAGCAGGGCTAGTGCTGTCCCGAGGGACCTGTAATATAATGCCAATGCCCCAGCCATTGTACGCTACCGTACATAACACTAGTGGCACGACCGAGTCTGACCTCGGGTGGCCCACACCGCTAATGAGGACCGCCCATTAAGGTTGTGTGGGCCATGAAACAACCATTGGATTCAAGGCCCATATAACACACACCGTTGACCATAAAGTTAACATGTATAGTAAGCCCATGGCCATTATACTACACGTACCGATGTACCATGTCATACAATGCAGTTTATCTTGTTTGTATTTTACATGAATGCTTTCTTTACAAGTCTCACTTTGTTAACATATTTAGCACAAAGTTTTTCTCAAAAATGCTAGAGTTCATGTGCAACAAGTGTAAATCGTGAGAATTGCAAATATGCATGTTTTGGTACACAAAATAGACGTACAATCATGAAAAATAACAGCGAGCATTATGTGAGTTAAAAACTCACCTCGGTCGATTAAATCCTCCGAGAACTCCTTCAACAAGTTTAGGTCCTCCAAATATGTGGAAAACCTTCTATTAATCCTAGGTCTGACCAAAATAGCATTCCTTGTAACGCTTCTCAACGTATGTCCTGGCTCGATGTCATACGTCCACCCAGAACGTTTCAAGTAGAACCTTATTTTGTGCCTTCGTCCTCCTATCCTCTCACATCGATTTCTAAGGCTACCAAAAAGTCTCCTATGACTACCTATCTCAAAACAATGTCCCCATGCAATAGAAAACATCATGGAATGCTAAACCCAACTCTAAACATCATCGAAGGTATAATATGTCTAAGTTTCAAACCAACGTCTAAGCTACTCTAGAAAGCATTAAAAAAGTATAACGACTTAGAAAGAAAAGTTAGGCACATAGGGTTAGCTCCTAGAAGCAACCTTCAAGAAAACACCCCTCCTTCTCCACAAAATACACAATCTCACGATAACACACTCACAAGAGGTTTCTGGGAGCCTGGGGTGAGTTTGAACAAGAAAAGGGCCAGGGTAGGGTGAGTATTTATAGAGGAGAAAAGCTGGAGACATTCACCGACTCTCCTGAAAAGTAGCGGATGTCCGGTACTATTTACACAGCGGTCTAAAGGCTGTATGTACGTCCAAGTATTATTCAAAGGTTTTCCAAAAAGTAACGTACGTCCGGTGGTCCCCCATTGTATGTCCTTGTACTATTTGCAGGCGTACGTACAGTGGTCCCATCGCGTACGCCCTCTACTAACGACAGAAGCGTACGTCTGGCAACCTTAGTGTACGTCTCCAAAATACCCAAAGTGCCCTTTCAGCTATTCCTAGTGACCCAAAACTCCAATTAACCCTTTAACTAAGCTACCTAAGCTTAGTTAATTATTTGGGTTACCACAGTATCGCTTTATCTTCTTCTTCAAACTTCACTCCAAAATTCAACAACTGTGTATTCAACATGTTGAATTTGTTGGGGTGCTTTAACATATTTGTATTTTCCTCCATCTGTAAACCATATAGCTGCTTCTTCATGTACAACTTGTTCGTCAAATTCTTTGCTATATACAAACTCTCTAATTTCTACCAAATTGACTATGCTTTTTCCTCATCAATCACATTGTGAATGACTTCATCTGACAAATTCAGACGGATCGCACTAGCAGCCTTTGCATCCATCTCTTCCCAAACATCATTGTCCATCTTCTCGGGTTTCTTCGCCTTTCCCAATAACGCCTTGTGGACTCCTTGCCGAATCAACAAATCCTTCATCCTTCTTAGCCAAAGAGAGAAATTGTTCTTCTCATTGAACTTCTCAACTTCAAACTTGGTACTCACCATATTTTCCATTAATTCGATTCCCAAACCTGAACTCTGATACCAATTGTTGTGTAAAAAACAATCACAATTATGGTAAATAAGGCGAGAACAATCACACACAAAATAATACCAAAATTTAAGTAGTTCCTTAATGTGAGGTACGTCTATTGGCGAAGGAAATCATGAAGAAATTCACTATGAAAGATGGAGTACAAAAATATAGTAGAGAGAAAATCACTCAGACTCCAACACACCAAAATCTCACTATCACACAATAGAGATTATTCTCCAAAAGAGAATACAAAAGACATAAATACAAACTCTTCTTTTGCTTAGACAAGACGGCAGTTGCTCTCTATTTTTCTCTTTCCCACAGTAGCATCCTTTCTTTTTCTCTCTTGTTTGGCTCCTTCAAAACCAAGAAGAAAACAATTGACACCCATTTCTATCACACAGAGTAGCCCACTCTTTCTCTTCTTCTTTTTTCTCTTGTGCAGCTATGTATGCTTGCTTGCACTAAAGGACACATGCCCTTATATATAGGTAAGAAAGTCAGCGCTGCATACTCCAAGCACAAGTCGGCTATGAATAAATCCAAATACTAATAGAACTTGGAGAGAATTTCAAAACCTAAAAGGAATGGGACAAAGCAAGTGGGGCCCATAATTACTTGATGGGTGAAAGGCAGACCCACACGTCAACAGATGGAACTCATGTGTCAGTTACAATTTTCCCATAAAAACAAATACTATATATTGGTCGAAAATAAATTCTTACTCAAAATGTTATGTTTGTTTATGATTTTCATATGCCTTTCACCTTTGTTTGGGTTGGATGAAAAGGTATTGCACATGATATACGTATTTTTTTGGAAGTTATACAAAAGGAAGAATTGCGATTTTTACACCCACCTAGAGGTTTGTATTTAATAATAATTACATATTTGAAATATACAAAATAAATATATGTTTTTTCTACTTTTTTTTGGGGAAAATTACAGTTTACCCTCCCAAAGTTGACAGCGTTTTTCAATTTGAACATTAAAGTTTCAATTTTTGCAATCCACTCCCACAAAGTTTCAATTTTTTTCAATTCGACCAATATTATCCTCAAATTCCCATATTGCCCCTGATTTTTTTTTTTTTTTTTGTGAAAAAAAAAATAAAAATAAAAATTGGGGTGTAAAAATGGCCAGATGGAGCCACCCCGATTTTTTATAAAAAATAAAAATAAATAAAAATTATGGGCAATATGGGAAGTTTTGGATACAATTGGTCAAATTGCAAAAAATTGGAACTTTGGGGGGGTGGATTGCAAAATTGAAACTTTGGTGTTCGAAGTGAAAAACGCTGTCAACTTTAGGGCGGTAAACTATAATTTTCCCTTCTTTTCTTTTCTTTTTCTTTTTTTTTTTTTTTTTT
>NC_081541.1:20121971-20126177 GCF_901000735.1 Corylus avellana | reverse complement strand
TTTTTTTTTTTTTTTTTTTTTTTTTTTTTTTTTTTTTTTGTGACCAATATTTTGTATATTTGTGCATGTGAATATTACTTAGTAGAAACATGATATCTTTATATTAAACGATACCATGGAGTCATATAAAGAAGAGATGTATCACCTACCAAACTTGCATCTCAGAAGCCAACTGAGGGGTATGCATGGAATATTAATCATGCACATTCATTAATCAGATGCATTATTGAAAGAACATTTTGAGTGCGAAAAAATAAATGGAAGATATTGCATAACATGCCTAGTTTTCCTTATGATAAACAAGTGAAAATCGTAATTGCGTCTATAGTTCTTCATAACTTCATTAGAAAGCATACAATAACAGATGTTGAGTTCTAACCATATATGATGATGATGATGATTTGCTACCCATTAAAAGAATAGGGAATGGTGAAATCTCTCATCTACTAGGCATTTCTTTTTGCTATTATTTATTTTATATATTAAAAGTTTATATACATCAATTATTGGAGACCATATACGAAAGAACTAACGTTATTGAATGTTATTTGAAGGCGCCCTTAAAGTAACTTTTTATTATGGTATGTTTGTTGGATGATATTTTGCTCTAACCCTAATTATTTCAACCCTAAGCGGAGTTACACTCTTATTTTCCATTGTTCTGTCAAACTAGTATTGTGTTGATTTTTTTTTTTTTTTGGCAATATATATATATCATTAGCTTAATATAATGAGTGTATATCAAATACCCATCAAACATAACAAATTCTCTCCCTCCCATTAAAACACAAATATATGCAATCTTACACACTCTGTCAATAAGAGGTCATCATTATTCCAAGCTCCAAACTCCAAAAGGACGGATAAAAAGAAGAAAAATAAGATAAAATAAAAAGTAGAGTCTTATCACAAGTTAAACAAAAACCCATAAAAGAGTACAATTAGAAATAATCGGAGAAAAGACCCAAAAAAGATAACATGTTGAACATTAACTACATATTTCAAGTTAAAAGTATGAAATTAAACCACTACAAATTAAAATAGATCACATTAGCCATTTTAATATAAATATATAAGGGTTGCTACAAAATAAAAATTTAAAAAAAAAAAAAGCATTACATGTCCTTTTTCATCATTTTTACTACTAAAAGCATTTTTTTGGTCTTATTACCAAACATTAGTAATAGTCAAAAAGCACTAGGACATGTAGTTACCAAATAACTCAACTACTTTTCCGTAATAAAGCTTTTTGACATGGTTGTACAAACAAAATGTCTATTGTCAAAAACTTTTTCTCCTAATGTAAATCCCAAATAGGATCGAAATGTAAGCCTAAATTAGTTCTAGTAAGATTAACTCAGGTATGTTGATTGAACTTGAGACAATCATGAATACTGGTTGCTTGATACCAAATTTTCGATTTTGTTACGTTGTTGGATTGACTGCATACCAACTTTTTTCTAACGTATATTGCTGGATTGTATATGAGTAGTGTGAACTTTCTTTGTTATTTTTTTTATATTTTTTTTTTATTTTTTTTCTTTTGATGTATCAAATTGTAAGCTTGACAAAAACTGCTGTCCAACCATGTAATTATGATGCATATGACGTGTAACATATACTAATTGTCAATATTTTCCATAAATGGACTCAAATGTATCACCTATTGGTTCCATTCAATGGAAGAAAATGAAACATTTTCTCTCATTTGCGAAACACCTTGTACAAATATTGTCATGCCAGGTAATTCGATCGTCGATCCACTTGGTACAAGAAAGTCATCTAAGAACAATCGAAAGAGTGATCATTTTGTGAAATTAGAGGGTTATGATTCCAAAGATCCTAAATCATGGTGTAAATAATATAGGAAGGTGTATATTTGTCATTTTAAAATGTTAAGTTTTGTGTAATTCACCCAAACATGCACACCCTCTATTACATTTTAGGGGTAAATACTTTTTCAGAGTACCTGTAGTTTGCACTAAAATCAAATAACCACTTGGGTTTTTAAAAATGTAAAAAATGATACCTGTGATAAGCAAATAAACCCAGTTGGTACATCCGTCAAGATTCTGTTAGGTTTTTTAATGAAGTGCCACGTCACCATTACACGTGGTGTGGTACTTGTGGTTTTAAGGCGTCACATGGCGTGGTACCTGAATTTTTGAATGTCCGTCGTATTAAAAAAAAAAAAAAATGAAGGAGAGCTAGGGGTGGCAGAACACTTTAGAGAATAAATTAAATATATATATATATATATATATATATATATATATATGAGGAGTTTGGCAGTAGGTCAACAAACCAACTTGGCCCAAGGGGGTGGTTTAGACACCCTCAAGGCCCTTGGGGGTGGTTCGGCCACCCGCAGACGGCCGGTCTAAGGGTGTTTGAACCACCCCCTTGGGCCATGGGGGTGGTTAGGCCACCCCCAACGGCCAAACCCTCAATGTCTTTTTTTGAAGGTTTGGCCTTGGGGGTGGCTAAAGCACCCCCAAAGACCGTGGGTAGGGCCGGCAATTTTGACACGACCTGCGAATCCGACATGAAAAAACAGGTATTGGGTTTGGGCTAATCGAGTTCGGGTCGTAATCGGGTCTACCCGATTAAGACTCAGAAATTTCGTGTCTGGCAGGTCGACCCGTCGGTTCTGATGCTATCGTGGAGTTTAGTGGTTGACAGCGGGGCCAATTTTTTTTTAATAATCTTTTTTCTGGACCCGCCAACCCGGTTTTTTTTCTTGGTTTTTTTTCTGGACCCGGCAGCAGCTCATGCACGACTCTCACCTCACGTCAGTTTACTTACTTAGTTACTTTACTGAGTTTACTTACTTAGAAGACCAAGACCCTTATAACTATTCTATTATATTACACATTTTGATAAATGTATTTGCACAATTAAATAAGGGTCTTGGTCTTCTATGGCTCTCATGGAATTCAAAAATATTGAGTCTTGGCCCAAGGTTGGATGCTAAAAAAAATGTCTGAGAATTTGTATCTTTGTTCAAATTAATTTTTTAACACTTTTGTTACATGTGGGACTAAATTATAAGTGGACTATTTTAATAAATGAACTTACTTGTTTTAACTTTTAACTTTTAAGTTTAGGTGAAATTATGAGTTTAGTAATTTATTTTGAAGTACAATTTGTCAATTACGGTCACTTTCCATATTTTTTTTTTTTCTTATCCTTTATTAAAGCCTTTAATATCTTAGAACTCAATTTTTTTCATTGACTATATTGATGTATTAGTATTATTATTACAATTTTGAAATTTATTTTTTATTTTTAATTTTTAATTTTATAGTTTAGGGTAATCGGGTCTTGTCGGGTTGTGTCTACCCGTTTAGACCCGGTTATTTTAAACGGGTAAAACGGGTCGTGTCGGGTTACTCGGTTATTTTCGTGTCATAATCGTGTCAAACCCGATTACCCGTTTAGCTAAACGGGTCGTGTCTGGATATAGGCTAATCGTGTAATGGGTACCCGTGGGTCATAATCGGGTCGTGTCAGGTACTCATTTTGCCACCCCCAGCAGCACCATCCCTAGAGGGCCTCGCAGTAGAGATACGGGCAAAAGGCTCTGGTGAGATGTGCCACCCCGATTCTTACTGGGGGTGGCGCATGATGGGAATCGAGGGTGGCCAGAGGGCCACGATCAGGTCCTCTAGGGGGGGCCACGCCACCCCAGTGCATGCTATGGCCCTTAGAAAAATTGAAATTCATTTGATTTATTTATTATTTTTTTTTTCATTCAACGCTTTTTTTTTTTTTTTGAAAAATTGAGTTTTATAAAAATTAGAAATCAAATAGGCTTTTTAGTCCAATTCTAATTATAAAATATGTTTTGCTATCAAACTAAAGAATTTGAATACTTATTTCATTTCAACATTTTCTATTTTCAGTAATACCTATTCATTTTTCCAATAAAATACCCATTTCACAAACCAAACACAACCATAGAGTGAGCGGATAATGTTTTTATTCCATATATACACTTTGCAAATGAGGAATTTTAATAACTATGAATCGAGACGCACACGAAAGGCAATTTGTTTTAACTAAGTGCCCATAATATTCGCTTTACATTTTAAGTTTCTTTTTTTAGAATGCGGGAGTTAGAATAGAGAGAAAAAATGAAAATGAGACAATAAGATTTCATTTTCTACTCCTTTTCTTAGATAAAACGAAACTATTATTTATTTA
>NC_081541.1:20113074-20121951 GCF_901000735.1 Corylus avellana | reverse complement strand
GGTTTGGGCTAATCGAGTTGAGTGCATGTCCGGGTCCACCCGTTAAAGACTTCAATTCGTCTTTCTGGCAGTGCGACCGATCGGACCACGTTGTGATTCTTTGGCCCGGTTGACCACGCCAGACCGGTTTAATCTTTTTTCTGGACCCGCCAACCCGGTTTTTTTTCTTGGTTTTTTTTCTGGACCCGGCAGCAGCTCATGCACGACTCTCACCTCACGTCAGTTTACTTACTTAGTTACTTTACTGAGTTTACTTACTTAGAAGACCAAGACCCTTATAACTATTCTATTATATTACACATTTTGATAAATGTATTTGCACAATTAAATAAGGGTCTTGGTCTTCTATGGCTCTCATGGAATTCAAAAATATTGAGTCTTGGCCCATGATTGGATGCTAAAAAAAATGTCTAAGAATTTGTATCTTTGTTCAAATTAATTTTTTAACACTTTTGTTATATGTGGGACTAAATTATAAGTGGACTATTTTAATAAATGAACTTACTTGTTTTAACTTTTAACTTTTAAGTTTAGGTGAAATTATGAGTTTAGTAATTTATTTTGGAGTACAATTTGTCAATTACGGTCACTTTCCAATTTTTTTTTTTTTCTTATCCTTTATTAAAGCCTTTAATCTCTTAGAACTCAATTTTTTGCATTGACTATATTGATGTATTAGTATTATTATTACAATTTTGAATTTTAATTTTTTTTAAAAAAAATTTATAGTTTAGGGTAATCGTGTCGTGTCGGGTCGTGTCTACCCGTTTATACCCGGTTATTTTAAACGGGTAAAACGGGTCGTATCGGGTTACTCGGTTATTTTCGTGTCATAATCGTGTCAAACCCGATTACCCGTTTAGCTAAACGGGTCGTGTCAGGGTATAGGCTAATCGTATAACGGGTACCCGCGGGTCATAATCGGGTCGTGTATGGGTACCCATTTTGCCACCCCTAGGTCCGTGGGGGTGGCTCAAGGGCCAAACCCTCAATTTTTATTTATTTATTTATTTATTTTTATTTGGCCATTGGGAGTGACTGAACCACCCCTAGGCCAAACGGGGTGGCTAGCCACCCTAGCTCTTTTTTTTTTTTTTTTTTGGTTTTTTTGTTATAAATATGACGTGGCACCCAAAAACCCAGGTACCATGCCATGTGCCGTTTTGAAACCACAAGTATCACGCCACATGTAAGGGTGATGTGGCGCTCCATTAAAAAACTAACAGAATTTTGATAGAAATACCAAGTGGGTTTATTTGCTTTCCATATGTACTATTTGTGACTTTTTGAAAACCTAGGTGACTATTTGATTCTAAACCAGTTGAAAAAGGCATGTATCAGCCGGAACACAACTAAAATCAGCCCAAAACGAACAAATCAGTTGGCACTAGCCAAAACAGTACTAGTAAATGGTCAATGTTACATTGCTGGAAAACTTCAGACCGGCCAGAAACACCGTTTATTCTCCCTAGATTATTATAGTATGAGAAATAAATGGTGTCAATTGTTTGCCTATATTTTTTTATATCATCTTGCAAATCAACAGTTAAATTTGTGAACTTATGCAAATTTCACATAAATAAATGGTGAAATCCACAAATTTAATAGTTAATCTATTAAATTTGTAGAAAAATATGAGCAAATTATTGATACTATTCATTTTTCTCTTATGGTATGTATATTAGTTTTATTTGAGTATTAAAGTCTGTTACGATGCTATGTGGTAGGAAAATAAAGATGATTGTGCAACCAAATTGTGGTTTTCTCAATTGGACTAATTTAGATTTGGTTTTTTCAAGGGAAAAATATAAAAAAGCCCTCAAAACTAAAAGTCGTTTTTTAAAGAGCCCCACGATATTCAAAATGTGCTAAAGTAGCCCATCAAACTACCAAAGTGTGTCAAAAAGCCACATCTTTTTCTATATTTCTATAATACCCTTATTCTTTTAAAAACTAAAACTAAAATTTGAAAAAATTAAAAAAAATAATCATAATTTTTCAAAAAAAAAAAAAAAAATTGGAAAGAGGTGGCCGTAAGTTGAGCCAACCACATGGTTTGATTTTGCATTTATCCATATTTTTTTACACCGCACAAGAGATTTGTAATCTAAGCCAATTATAGTGACTAATTTTTTATTTATTCCAAAAAAAAACATTTTGCATTTATTTGTCCCTTGGTTTTTTTTTTTTTTCTTTTGTGTTTAAAAAATACATTTGTTTATTTTTTATTTTATTAATTTTTTCTTTAGTTTTTAAAAGAATATGGGTATTATAGGAATATAAAAAAAGATGTGGCCTTTTTGACACACTTTGATAGTTTAATAACTATTTTAGTACATTTTGAACATTATGAGACTATTGCAAATAACCGTTAGTTTCAAAGGTTTTTTTTTTTTTTTTCCTCAATTACGCAGTAAGTTTAAGGCCTCATATTGTCAGTTGGGCTGCATTTCTGAGCTCTGATTTTTTCAACCGGGATGCATTTTCAAGGTCCAAAATTTCAATTGATCTCGAGCCGAATATGTCTGGTGTATTTAAAGGATTTTGATGGGTCCAAGAATAAAACTGGAAATTTTGGACTAATGAACATGATAGACCAAAACAAGCCGAGCACAAACTGAATAAATGGATTAGAAACACAATGAGCCCAAAAGAGTCTATTCCTTTACTTTACGATTCCTTGGGAGGTGGAAGACAGCCTCCTCCTCGGGTCGTACAAACCAGACATGCGGTACAGGTTGAGTTCTTACATGCTTGTAACAAAAAGTGCACCACATTGAGAGGAGTTACAACTCACACTCTTTTTATAAGGTGCCCCTATGTACACTAAAAAGAAAAACGACGCACCCAAAGCCCTCATCACAAACACCCAACAGCCCTCAAAACCTACACGAAGTGCTACGACACCATAGTCTTGCCCTTCCTTCTCCGAGCAGACGCGCTAGCAAGGCTATAGTTAATGAAGCTTTCTAAATTCAACAGCTTCCTCTTCTCCTTAGTCTTAGGCTGCGCAACCTATATTTCCTGAATAAAATCCTATTTCACGTCAACCAACAACGCCGAAATCGGATCCTCCTCTTCATTGAAATCCAACACCCAATCAAGGGGATTGGGGGACAAATCCCCATCCCAATCATCGTCTTCTTGAACTTACCCTAACCTAAATGCATCATCCAAAACTGAGGAGCGGCCCCCCACAACTCCGACATCCTTAATAATTGGAGACGACGAGGACTTTTCGAACTTGTGTTAAGAAACCATCGCCATAGAATTCCCCTCATTGGATTTGAATTCTTAGAAGCAGGCTTCTTTAGAGCTGCAATGGGTGCAACCTCCAATGAAATCTGAGCAATAAACCCCGCAACAGGTTTAGATTGGCATTTTACTCGCGGAGCATTAAAAGATTCCACCACCTCAAGAAAAGAATCTTTCACCCGAACTCCTCTTTCTTTCTTTGCTCTTTGGTAGTAACTCAATGTCTGCTTGAATTTCGGAATACTACTCCCTGGAGACAAGCATAATCTCTCTCCCAAGGCTAGCAACCCTTCAGAGATTATAATAGAATTCTCCGGCACAAAGACCGATCCAGATAAAAGCGTAGAAGAGGGATGGACTGAGACAAGAGGGTCAGAAAAAGTCACATGGTCAGACCCCTTAGCCTCCAAAGACTCCAAACCATGACTAGAATCACGATCTGGGTCCAAAGCCGGTGCTGGAACCATGCTCAAATCTGATCCAGGTTCCAAATCGGGCTCCAGACCTGATTTGGAGCCAAGATCCGGAGCATAATCCAAATTGGAATCCGATTGGTGACCTGACCCGCTAACCAACCCTAAATCCAACCTGATATCCAGCCTATGACCCAACCTGATAGCCAGCCTTTGATCCAACTCGGGATCCAGCCCTTTGTCCAAACCAGATTTTAAGCCCGCAAGATCCATTAAACCAGCCTCGTTTCGCTTACCTTTAGGCTTTAGGACCAGCCCACCTAAGATCCGATCCAACTCAAAACGAACTTGACGTAGATGCTTCTTCACCCATTGATTGTCGACAATGCCCTTCATCTTCTTCATGCTCATCGTAGCACAGCCGCCACAAGAGGACTCGGCAAACAACGCTCCATTTCATAGCAATCCACTGCGAATTGCAACTCCACTCCGTCGTTCCCCGTCTCAAAACAAGTGGCTACCGGGAACACATCAAGAAGCCGCGTCGATAAGAGCTTCATCCCAATAGCTTTCACCACAACACAAGTCGATCTTAGCACCTCCACAAAAGACCTCCCATCCTTAAACCCCAAAGAGGACTCACTCTGATTCACCTGAAGTTGTTTCCCTACCAAAGAGGGGACCTCATATTTCGAAATTCCAAAATTATTTGCTTGAATCGCCAGTATCTATCACAGTTCACCCACAAACCATCGCCAGCCCCTCCCATGACCACCCTCTGGGATCCAGATGATCCATTTTCTTTCGCCTTCCGCATAAACAACTACCTCTAAGAACCTACTTGCCTTGTTACCACTCCCACACACATTCAACGCCTTCTCTTCCTCGCGAAAAGACTTGGCAAATTCATCATTCCTGGAGACTGCACAGCCTCTTCCACCTTAGCCACCAACCAGGCAACACCTTGATGACCCACAAGAATAACCCCTACAAAACTAGGGGTGGGCAAAAATCCGCCCAACCCGCAAACCCGCTCCGACCCGCACAATTTTTAAATGTTATTTTGCGGGTACGAGTTGGATATTTTCCAACCCGCGCGAGGCGAGGCGAGTTACGAGTCTAGTGATTTTTTTCTTGCGGATACTCGCCCCGCCCCGCATATATACACTTAAAAATTAAAAAACCCTAGAATCTAGATCCTTCTTTCATTCTCATTTCTCATCAGCCGCTCCTCCATCCCCTATTCCCCTCCATCCTCTCTCCGTCTCTCGACTCACTCTCACTCTTGTCGGCGTTGCCACTCCTCTCTCCACTCACTCTTGCTGCTCCTCTCTCTCACCTCTTCCAAAGCACTGATTTAGCCTCCGCAATCCGCTCCCAAGTTTCTCTCTCTCTCTCTCTCACAGTGACCTTCATGACCGAATCACCTCTCGGTCTGATTTGTCTTTGTTTGATTATATTGTGATGTTAGAGTTTTTTGTTTTTAAGTTTTTAAAGATTTTTTGTTATAGATTCTTGTTAAGGATTGCATTTAAATTTGGGTTTTTGTTGAAGTAATGATTTTAATGTCGAAGTAGTGATTTTTTTATTTGTACTATTTAATTTTTTTCTCACCCCTCGGTGTGCTCATGTCCTTGCAACCATGGTTAACATAATACCCAAACCCGCCCCGCACGGATAATAGATATTGTATGCGAGTGGCGGGTTAAAGTATTCAAACCCGCATAGTGCGGGGCAGGTGCTTGAAATGGGCAATACCCGCCCCACCCTGACCCGCGCCCAACCCTATACAAAACCCTTCCTTCTCCGAGAAGCTGAAGCTTTTCGCTTCAACAGAGAACCGTCGATCTATAAGCACCTCAGAGGACCAGCTTCCAAGAACTTGGTGACATAACAGTCCGAAAATGAACTAACCCTAACGCAAAACGCTACCACGTGCCACCTCTACGGCAGTAGAGGAAAGGACAAAACGAAAACACGTGAAGCGAGAGAAGGGAGCGTTTTTCTTTTGTCATCTTGCACTGGTAAAAAAAAAAAACACAACTCACAATTGAAATGGAGAGTTGCTTCATCATCAAGATTACTAAGATTACTATGAAAATTCACTTCTTCTGGGCTATATCCCCCCATCAATGGTGAAAACTGACAAAAATAAAACCATTTTACTACCAAAAGGTATTAAAAAAATTTCCGGAAAGCATTGCCAGATATTCGTCGGTATTTTGTAATCTGAAACATGACTATTGGTCGTGCACCCTACCTGAAACTCCAACTCATTGGTTTTCATCAGGGAAGTACTGCATATCTCAGCAACTTCTGGCAGCCAGCAGCTGAGCTTCTTTCGGTGCAAGCTACTGCTGTGTCTTTAAACGCTTAGAATCTGCTTGCCTCATCCAATCAATGCATTCCTCCACAGTGCCCAAGGGATTGGCAAGCTGCCAGGCAAGCAGTTTTTGTTGCTGCCATGTAATAAATGAATTAGAGTTTCTCGCAATTATAATAACAAACAAACAAAAGAGAGAGAGAAAACCAAACTCACTCATCCCAGAATTAAAAAGAAAAATAAAAGAAAAAGAAAGAAAACTGACTTACCCACTCCCTGATAAGTGGTCCTCCAGTTTTAAGCTGCAAGACACTCATAATATCCTTCCCATTGACCAATGGTTTTACATCCCACACTTTCTCAAGACCTGCATTTCAATAAATAAATAAATAGAGAGTATAAAAGGATTGCCAATTATTGACCAGCATGCGTGTTGGTTGGAAAATTCATGTTTCACAAGGATCACTTAAAATAGTCCAATGGTACATATCAATTTCTAGCCCCCTTCTGGATTTTGTAACCAATGAAGATATTCGAACAAAAGCATACTAATGTATGGTCTTCACATGATCAGCGAATTAAAATACAGCGACTGGCGTTTGGAAATCAGGAACTCCACAAAAAGTTACTGTCAACCAATAGCAGGTTTTCCGGTATGACAAATTGAAGGCAATACTGGAAGACTTAAAGAACACAGGAGTTTAATTCTATGGCTCTGAAAGCAAAAGGTTTCACCAAGTGCAACAATCAGTCATGGCGTCTAAGGCCAAGGTATTAAACCCACACAAGTCACTTGCCACTAATAAAAGATGGAAATTCAGCATCTTTAGCAAGCAATCCTTCAAAAGGCTTCAATAAGTTTTAAATGGAGAACTTGACAGAATAGTGAAAAGACACACTGCCCATACCTAGCTTAATGACGGCACTTTCAACTGTCTTAAATAGGTCTTTTCGCTTCTCCAATTGAAAATGCTGATTTAAAAAATCTTGAGTACAATCAACATCAGTGGGATATAACAATGTAGACAACAACAACGCCACTCGCCAAAAATCTTTAATTTCTCGTAGAAGAAACCCTGAGCAGGCAAGAATGGAAGTTTAGTCATAACTCATAAGCAACTTATGCAACTAAACACAATAACACTGTTAGATGATATTTAAACACCTAAAACAATTGTAAGAATTATTAAAAAACCAATAAAGGAGTACTCCTATTTAAACAAGTTATAAAGAGGTCCATGATGCAGAGCTAGAAAAAGAAAATAATTAAGGGTGGGATGTTATAGATGGAAAGAAGTGCAAAAGCACCTCCTTGGACATACTTTGGCTCAAAAGCTAATCCTATTGTTGAAGAATTAAACTTTTTCCATGAAAAAAAAATCAGAACGATTTCATTTCTTATCTTTAAAAGCATACCATGACACATACTCAACCGTAGAACATACAGAACTTCTCTTGCCAAGGACAGTAGAAAATTCAACTAGCCTTCTTGGTAAACAAAGGACTAGATTAATTCAGTGATTTGGTAACGCTACAAGACAGCTTAACACTGACAGACTTTGACTCGTAAACTTTCACACTTCAAATTCTTCAGAAAATCTGTTGATTTATTAATTGCTTTTGTTATCTTGGAAAGTTGGAGTGATCAATTGGGTAATAGGCATGCTTTGCGTATGTGGAGGCTAGTCTCATTATGTGTGATGTGGTGTTTATGGCAAGAACGGAATGTACGCAGCTTTGAGGATAATGAGAGCGGCATGATTGAGTTGAGGAAGTTGGCATTACATACTTTGTTCTCTTGGAGCGGGACTTGGTCGAACTCGCATGAGTCCACCTTTACTAATTTCTTAGAGCTCTGTAAATCTTTTTCTAATCAATAGGCCTTCCCTATATACCTCTTGTATACATAGGTTGTGCCCCTATGCGCGTTTTGATAATATACTTATTACTTATCAAAAAAAAAAAAAATTAATTGCTTTTGTCCCCATTAACTCTTCCCAGCAAGAGAGAGTTCGGCACCGACAAGGGAAAGTGCCACATTGCTCAAAGAATTTTGGCTTTTTATACTGAAAATCTGAAGCAGAGTTCCATGTGCCAAAAACTCAACCTTGAGTTTTGAAGTTATAAAGTATCAGGATTCCAAATTTCTGAAATTGCATATTTAGCTTGGGATAACTTCAACTTGAAATCTATTTCTCATCATGGTTGGAAACAGCAATTATATTAGTCAAATATCCAATCCTGCAATAGGACCACTGAATTTGTCAGGAATGACATACCCAATTCTAGGAGCGCTAGTGTAATATGACCCTGTTCTGATGTGCAAGATGAACTATTAGACTAACCTTTCCCCTCAACATGTACTTGTTTCACTGTTAACTTGAAGTCTCATAATCTCCTTGTTTTGCATAATTTCAACCTTAACAAAGGACATAGCGCTTATAGATTCTTCAGCAAACATATTGCTCTACTTGGCTTTAATGTGAACATTATGTAGGACCCTTCGGACAAATCCAACCAGCTTTGAAGAACTGGTAGAGGTGATTTCGAACAATTCCTTGAACAGTCTTAGAGAAGTTATTTAAGTAGCTTGACATATTGGGCACTACATTAGACTGATGATTTCTCAAATTATTGACTTCCTTGATTATAAGCACACACTTGGCCTCTCCTTTGATCCCATGTTTAATAAGCTTTTTCAAGCAATTGAAGATAATTTGTCTCATCAGCAATTTGACTGTTGAGCTTCTGAGGAAGATGTTTTATCTTTAAAGGTTGCCCTCCAAGCTTCAATGCACTCAGTTTTGGGCTTTCGATTTGCAGTTTAGGCATTTTGATTATTGTATAGGTTAGTCTGCTTGTTGCTTTGGCTTTGAAACTTGCTTT
>NC_081541.1:20063840-20112974 GCF_901000735.1 Corylus avellana | reverse complement strand
GATTGCATTTAAATTTGGGTTTTTGTTGAAGTAATGATTTTAATGTCGAAGTAGTGATTTTTTTATTTGTACTATTTAATTTTTTTCTCACCCCTCGGTGTGCTCATGTCCTTGCAACCATGGTTAACATAATACCCAAACCCGCCCCGCACGGATAATAGATATTGTATGCGAGTGGCGGGTTAAAGTATTCAAACCCGCATAGTGCGGGGCAGGTGCTTGAAATGGGCAATACCCGCCCCACCCTGACCCGCGCCCAACCCTATACAAAACCCTTCCTTCTCCGAGAAGCTGAAGCTTTTCGCTTCAACAGAGAACCGTCGATCTATAAGCACCTCAGAGGACCAGCTTCCAAGAACTTGGTGACATAACAGTCCGAAAATGAACTAACCCTAACGCAAAACGCTACCACGTGCCACCTCTACGGCAGTAGAGGAAAGGACAAAACGAAAACACGTGAAGCGAGAGAAGGGAGCGTTTTTCTTTTGTCATCTTGCACTGGTAAAAAAAAAAAACACAACTCACAATTGAAATGGAGAGTTGCTTCATCATCAAGATTACTAAGATTACTATGAAAATTCACTTCTTCTGGGCTATATCCCCCCATCAATGGTGAAAACTGACAAAAATAAAACCATTTTACTACCAAAAGGTATTAAAAAAATTTCCGGAAAACATTGCCAGATATTCGTCGGTATTTTGTAATCTGAAACATGACTATTGGTCGTGCACCCTACCTGAAACTCCAACTCATTGGTTTTCATCAGGGAAGTACTGCATATCTCGGCAACTTCTGGCAGCCAGCAGCTGAGCTTCTTTCGGTGCAAGCTACTGCTGTGTCTTTAAACGCTTAGAATCTGCTTGCCTCATCCAATCAATGCATTCCTCCACAGTGCCCAAGGGATTGGCAAGCTGCCATGCAAGCAGTTTTTGTTGCTGCCATGTAATAAATGAATTAGAGTTTCTCGCAATTATAATAACAAACAAACAAAAGAGAGAGAAAACCAAACTCACTCATCCCAGAATTAAAAAGAAAAATAAAAGAAAAAGAAAGAAAACTGACTTACCCACTCCCTGATAAGTGGTCCTCCAGTTTTAAGCTGCAAGACACTCATAATATCCTTCCCATTGACCAATGGTTTTACATCCCACACTTTCTCAAGACCTGCATTTCAATAAATAAATAAATAAATAGAGAGTATAAAAGGATTGCCAATTATTGACCAGCATGCGTGTTGGTTGGAAAATTCATGTGTTGGTTGGAAAATTCATGTTTCACAAGGATCACTTAAATAGTCCAATGGTACATATCAATTTCTAGCCCCCTTCTGGATTTTGTAACCAATGAAGATATTTGAACAAAAGCATACTAATGTATGGTCTTCACATGATCAGCGAATTAAAATACAGCGACTGGCGTTTGGAAATCAGGAACTCCACAAAAAGTTACTGTCAACCAATAGCAGGTTTTCCGGTATGACAAATTGAAGGCAATACTGGAAGACTTAAAGAACACAGGAGTTTAATTCTATGGCTCTGAAAGCAAAAGGTTTCACCAAGTGCAACAATCAGTCATGGCGTCTAAGGCCAAGGTATTAAACCCACACAAGTCACTTGCCACTAATAAAAGATGGAAATTCAGCATCTTTAGCAAGCAATCCTTCAAAAGGCTTCAATAAGTTTTAAATGGAGAACTTGACAGAATAGTGAAAAGACACTGCCCATACCTAGCTTAATGACGGCACTTTCAACTGTCTTAAATAGGTCTTTTCGCTTCTCCAATTGAAAATGCTGATTTAAAAAATCTTGAGTACAATCAACATCAGTGGGATATAACAATGTAGACAACAACAACGCCACTCGCCAAAAATCTTTAATTTCTCGTAGAAGAAACCCTGAGCAGGCAAGAATGGAAGTTTAGTCATAACTCATAAGCAACTTATGCAACTAAACACAATAACACTGTTAGATGATATTTAAACACCTAAAACAATTGTAAGAATTATTAAAAAACCAATAAAGGAGTACTCCTATTTAAACAAGTTATAAAGAGGTCCATGATGCAGAGCTAGAAAAAGAAAATAATTAAGGGTGGGATGTTATAGATGGAAAGAAGTGCAAAAGCACCTCCTTGGACATACTTTGGCTCAAAAGCTAATCCTATTGTTGAAGAATTAAACTTTTTCCATGAAAAAAAAATCAGAACGATTTCATTTCTTATCTTTAAAAGCATACCATGACACATACTCAACCGTAGAACATACAGAACTTCTCTTGCCAAGGACAGTAGAAAATTCAACTAGCCTTCTTGGTAAACAAAGGACTAGATTAATTCAGTGATTTGGTAACGCTACAAGACAGCTTAACACTGACAGACTTTGACTCGTAAACTTTCACACTTCAAATTCTTCAGAAAATCTGTTGATTTATTAATTGCTTTTGTTATCTTGGAAAGTTGGAGTGATCAATTGGGTAATAGGCATGCTTTGCGTATGTGGAGGCTAGTCCCATTATGTGTGATGTGGTGTTTATGGCAAGAACGGAATGTACACAGCTTTGAGGATAATGAGAGCGGCATGATTGAGTTGAGGAAGTTGGCATTACATACTTTGTTCTCTTGGAGCGGGACTTGGTCGAACTCGCATGACTCCACCTTTACTAATTTCTTAGAGCTCTGTAAATCTTTTTCTAATCAATAGGCCTTCCCTATATACCTCTTGTATACATAGGTTGTGCCCCTATGTGCGTTTTGATAATATACTTATTACTTATCAAAAAAAAATTAATTAATTGCTTTTGTCCCCATTAACTCTTCCCAGCAAGAGAGAGTTCGGCACCGACAAGGGAAAGTGCCACATTGCTCAAAGAATTCTGGCTTTTTATACTGAAAATCTGAAGCAGAGTTCCATGTGCCAAAAACTCAACCTTGAGTTTTGAAGTTATAAAGTATCAGGATTCCAAATTTCTGAAATTGCATCTTTAGCTTGGGATAACTTCAACTTGAAATCTATTTCTCATCATGGTTGGAAACAGCAACTATATTAGTCAAATATCCAATCCTGCAATAGGACCACTGAATTTGTCAGGAATGACATACCCAATTCTAGAAGCGCTAGTGTAATATGACCCTGTTCTGATGTGCAAGATGAACTATTAGACTAACCTTTCCCCTCAACATGTACTTGTTTCACTGTTAACTTGAAGTCTCATAATCTCCTTGTTTTGCATAATTTCAACCTTAACAAAGGACATAGCGCTTATAGATTCTTCAGCAAACATATTGCTCTACTTGGCTTTAATGTGAACATTATGTAGGACCCTTCGGACAAATCCAACCAGCTTTGAAGAACTGGTAGAGGTGATTTCGAACAATTCCTTGAACAGTCTTAGAGAAGTTATTTAAGTAGCTTGACATATTGGGCACTACATTAGACTGATGATTTCTCAAATTATTGACTTCCTTGATTATAAGCACACACTTGGCCTCTCCTTTGATCCCATGTTTAATAAGCTTTTTCAAGCAATTGAAGATAATTTGTCTCATCAGCAATTTGACTGTTGAGCTTCTGAGGAAGATGTTTTATCTTTAAAGGTTGCACTCCTAACCCCAAGGGGTTGGCTTGGTGGTTAGGGAGTAAAGCCTGGGGCTCTGAGTTTGCTCCTCAGTGGTCTCAGGTTCGAAACCCACCAGGTGCTACCTCCTCCTTGGGGCCACACCCCTCTGGTGAATAGCCAGTGACTTACCCTGTTCCGTGTAGGGAAACTTCCGAGGGTGCGGTGCACGGGGCCGGGGTTTACTCTGCAGGGGTGAGTCCGAAGGGCCCTGCCTTGTAGAAGTTCCTCGATATCAAAAAAAAAAAAAAAGGTTGCCCTCCAAGCTTCAATGCACTCAGTTTTGGGCTTTCAATTTGCAGTTTAGGCATTTTGATTATTGTATAGGTTAGTCTGCTTGTTGCTTTGGCTTTGAAACTTGCTTTTGAGGAACTTCTGGTTTCTGTTTAGGTTGCTCAACTTGTTTGAACAAATAGTGGTTATTGTTAGGCACTTTTCTGCTCATTTTTGGTGTTCTGCCTTTCCCAGATCTTGTTCTGGCCTTTTAGCTTGCTGTCTTAGAGCACTAGCAGCAAATGCTCTATATGTTATTCCCTTCCTTATGTTTAGGAAAAATTTCAAAAAAATCACAAAAACCTACTCACATCAGATTCCCTACATTTAACCAACCCTTAAGGGTTGGTACAGTGTTTCCCAATATATAGGGAACTAAAAGTGGTTCCCTATACATTATTTTAATATAAACATTTTTTTTTGCTCTCCTCTTTCATCTTTTTGTCTTTAATTGGGGGTTGTGTTGGGATTTTGTGAAAAAAATGAGAGTAGGAGTAGGTAGGGAACTTGTATTTTGTAAAGAAATAATATTTTAATGGTAAAGGGAAAGGTAAAAAAAGCTATTGTGAAATATATTCTGATACAGAAGCAAAAAGTAGTTGTGTTCCCTAAACTTAGGGAAAAACAAGTTTTGTTCCCTAAACTCGTGTTGCTGCTAGTGCTCTTAGAAGAACAGTTCTTTGTTTAGGCGTTATGAATTTCAGCCTCCTTCACTTGATTGTCAAATCTTAGAACCTTAATGAATTTTTCCGACATGATAGCCGTTTCAATGGCATCTTGGAGGTCATCCACTTGCGAAACAGTAATCATTTCACTTTCACCATTCCACACTTGACAGTTAGGCTCTTCAAACTTTCTAGCTTAATCAATCATAGCTAGAGTACCTTGTCAAAACCCAATCATCTCATAATAAAGCCTATCTTGAAGAACCTTATGATTGAGAATCATCAACTCTTTCTGATAAATCATTCAAGGTGTGTAGGATCTCCTTCGATGAGAAAACATCATGGAGGAGAACCAGGAGGCTGATAGCAAACTTATGCAGACCAAGAAATAGAAAATAATTTTGGTCGTTTATAAGGGTCAGATATTATAGATGAAATGACGTGTGGCTCAAGTCTAATCCTATTGTCAAAGGAAACACAACTTCCCTTCAACAACTTTTTTTTTCTTTCTTTTATATGAAAAACAAAGATCAGAAACTTAAAATTTCATTTCTCATCTCTAAAAGCATACAATGACAAATATTTAGTCTTGGACATCCAATAATTCTAGAACCAAATTCAACTTGACAACTAGAAAAACCAAGAGTTGAGCAATTTAATGATGAATCTTTCTAGGTACTTGTAGACTTTGACTCAAAAACTTTCAGAAGTAACATTATTCAAAAATATCTTCAGATTTATTAGTTTGTTTTTCTTCCTATCAGCTGATGCAGATCAGAAACACTTAAAATAATTTTGGTTGTTTAACAGCATGGGCTGTTATAGATGGAATGAAGTGCGGGAAGAGTCTACCTCCTTGGACAGACTTTGGCTCAAAAGCTATTGTTGAAGGAGAGTATTACTGGGTTTTTTTTTTTTTTTTTCCTTGAAAAACAAAGATATGAAACTGAATTTTCATTTCTCATCTCTAAAAACATAGACTAACACATTTATATCGTAGAACACCAAGACTTCTCCTGAAACGAAAGAGTAAAGATTCGAATTGACTTATAGGAAACCTATGCAGCTAATTAAATGACTCCTCTTTGACTTGCTCTTTGGTAATGCTACGATACAGCTGCGCAATTGACTCAAAGATTTTCAAAATTAGGCAGAGGAAAGAGGGTTAGCACAGGAGGAAAAGGTCCGAAAGGTGGATATGGTGAAAGAATTGGAGAACACCTTGCTTTGTGAAGAAATCCATTGGCGACAAAAATCGAGAACTTTGTGGCTCAAGGAGGGGGACCGCAATACTCGTTTCTTTCACAAGATGGCAAACTCTCACCGCAGGTACAATCGTGTGGAAGAGTTGCGTATTAATGGTGTTCTTTCCGATGATCCAGCTGAGGTAAAAGCTCACATTGTGAGTTATTATCAAAGCTTATACACGGAACAAAGCACGTGGCGACCTAGAATGGACAACCAGCCTTTTTTGTCCATAGATGAGGAGGATAATAGGTGGTTGGAAAGAGATTTTGAGGAAAAGGAAGTTTG
This sequence comes from Corylus avellana, assembly GCF_901000735.1. Classification (NCBI taxonomy): domain Eukaryota; kingdom Viridiplantae; phylum Streptophyta; class Magnoliopsida; order Fagales; family Betulaceae; genus Corylus; species Corylus avellana. The sequence goes on along the minus strand of NC_081541.1, from coordinate 20,106,891 downwards.
GGAGGTGGTTAAAGGCATGGATGGTGATAAGGCTCCGGGTCCAGATGGTTTCTCCATGGCTTTTTTTCAAGCCTGCTGGGGTGTTGTCAAACATGATGTCATGGCGGTTTTTGCCGAGTTCCATCGTAGACGGCAATTGGTGAGGAGCTTGAATGCAACTTTTATTTCCTTGATTCCAAAAAAGGCAGATGCGGTGGAGATGAAGGATTTTCGGCCTATTAGTTTGGTGGGAGGGGTGTACAAAATTGTTTCTAAGGTTCTTGCTATCAGGATGAGAACTGTGTTGGGTAAGATCATATCATACTCTCAAAATGCTTTTATTGGGGGCCGCCAAATCCTAGATTCTGTCCTTATTGCAAATGAAAGTGTGGATAGTCGCATGAAGTCAGGGGTGCCCGGTGTTCTTTGCAAATTAGATTTGGAGAAGGCCTACGATCATGTGAACTGGGACTTTGTGTTGTATTTGCTGCGTAGGTGTGGGTTTGGTGAGAGGTGGAGGGCGTGGATGGAGTGGTGTATTACTTCGGTAAGATTTTCCATTCTTGTGAATGGTTCTCCGGAAGGCTTCTTTAATAGCTCAAGGGGAATTCGGCAAGGGGATCCCCTTTCTCCTTTACTTTTTGTGCTGGTAATGGAGGCCTTGAGTAAGATGGTGAATGTGTCGGTTGACCAAGGCTTTTTGACTGGTTTCTCGGTGGGAAATAGGGGGTTATCGGAGTTAGTGGTTTCTCACTCTTTATTTGCTGATGACACATTGATTTTCTGTGAAGATTCTATCGAGCAAATCCGGTATGTGCGTCTCATTCTTCTATGTTTTGAAGCTGTGTCGGGTTTGAGAGTGAATCTTGGTAAATCTAAAATTGTGGCTATTGGTGAGGTGGAGAACATAGGGGTTTTAGCTAATATTCTTGGGTGTAGTGTTGCCGACTTGCCGATGAAGTATTTGGGTCTCCCTCTTGGGGCGGGACATAAGGATAAGGTTATGTGGAATGATGTGATCGAAAAAATGGAGCGTCAGATGGCAGGTTGGAAGAGAATGTATCTCTCTAAAGGAGGCCGTTTAACTCTCATTAAGAGTACGCTCTCTAATCTTCCGACTTACTTTTTGTCTCTGTTTCCAATTCCTATAAGTGTAGCTAAAAGACTTGAGAAAGTACAAAGAGACTTCCTATGGGGAGGGGTGGGAGAAGAGCATAAGCTACATCTTGTAAATTGGGATCAAGTCTGTCGTCCCCTTCGGTATGGTGGGCTTGGCATTCGTAAGTTGCATCATTTTAATCAAGCGCTTCTGGGTAAATGGCTTTGGAGATATGCTAATGAGAGTGAGGCTCTATGGTATAAGGTTATCAAAGCTAAATATGAAGATCAGGAGGGTGGTTGGTGCACAAAGGAGGTTTCGGGTTCCCATGGTGTGGGTTTATGGAAGCACATTAGGCAAGGTTGGAATTTCTTTGCCAAAGGTATTCATTATGAGGTGGGGGAGGGTTCAAAAGTTCGTTTTTGGCATGATATCTGGTGTGGGGACTCCTCTTTGAAGCATGCTTTCCCGTCTTTGTACAGCATAGCCAGACATAAAGAAGCTTGGGTGAAGGATAACTTTATTTGGAGGAATGGGGTTGTCGAATGGAATGTCATTTTTGTGAGGTCGGTTCAGGATTGGGAGATGGATTTGATTTCCTCCTTTTTTGACCGGTTGTATTCGTACAAGATATCCTTGGGTTCTATGGATTGTATTCGATGGTCTTCGTCTAAGAAAGGCAATTTCGAGGTTAAGTCCCTCTTCAAGGCCTTGTCCAAATGTGATCATGAATTGTTTCCTTGGAAGAGCATTTGGCGGACAAAGGTGCCATTGCGAGTGGCTTTTTTCGGGTGGACCGCGGCCTTAGGCAAAATTTTGACTCACGACACCCTGCGGAAGAGGAACATAGTGGTAGTGGAATGGTGTTGTATGTGCAAGAAGAATGGAGAGTCGGTTGATCATCTTCTTCTCCATTGCGAGATTGCAAGTGTTCTTTGGCATAATATTTTTGATCGGTTTGGGCTGTTTTGGGTCATGCCTCGCAAGGTGAGGGGCTTGTTCGATTGTTGGTGGTCGGGAGGAAGTTCTCGAAGCGCGGTAGTGTGGAAGATGATCCCTTTGTGTCTTATGTGGTGTATTTGGAATGAAAGGAATGCTAGATGCTTTGAAAACTCCACTAGGACTATAGAGGAATTGACTCATTTTTTCTTCTTTACTTTGTATTCCTGGACGGCCGCTTGGCTAGCTCCTATAGGAATTAGCTACTCTGATTTTCTTGTTCATTTTTCTCCCTCTTAGGCGCTCTCTTGTATACTTCCCGTGTATATGGGTTGCGCCCCTCTGCGCTCTTTTATATCATATTTACTTATCAAAAAAAAAAAAAGATTTTCAAAATTAGCACGATTCAGAAATATCTTTGCTTAGGGGTTGGAATGCAGATGTTGTTTGCCTTCAAAAAACCAAGATACGGAGTATGTCTAGAAACATTGTTCGCAGTTTATGGAGGTAAAATCATGTGGATTGGTGTTGTTTGGATTCGAGTGGAGCCTCGGGTGGAATTTTAATCATGTGGGATACTAGGGTGGTGGAGAAGATCGATGTCTGTATAGGGGAGTTTACCATGGCCGTGTCTTTCAAGAATGTGGTAGATCTCTCGGTGTGGGCATTTGCAGGAGTGTATGGTCCAAATCTTGATAGGGATAGAAGGTTCCTTTGGGACGAGTTGGCTGGTGTTCTTAGTTGGTGGAACTTGCCATGGTGTATAGGGGGAGATTTCAATGTTACTCGATTCCCTAGTGAAAGATCAGGAGGAGCTAGTCTGGATTCTGCTATGATGAGCTTCTCTGATTTTATTTCTAAACAAGGGCTTATGGACTTTCCTCTTGTCGGGGGTGCTTGCACTTGGTCAGTTTCTCAAGATCCTCCGCTATGGTCTAGGATCGATCGGTTTCTTGTTTCTGCAGAATTGGAAGCTTGGTTTCCTGGGGTGAGGCAGAAGAGGCTTCCTCGTCTTTGCTCGGATCACTTTCCAATCATTCTTGAGTTGGGGGAGGTATCCCAGGGGAAAAGGCCGTTCAGGTTTGAGAATATGTGGCTTAAGGCGGATGGGTTTGTTGCCTTAGTGAAACAATGGTGGGATTCTTATGAGTTCCAAGGTACGCCGAGCTTTGTTTTCGCTTGCAAGCTCAAGGCCCTGAAGCTGAATCTGAAGACTTGGAATGAGGAAGTGTTTGGTAACATTGAGAGGAATAAGAGGTTGCTTCTTGAAGATCTTCGGGTGTTTGATGAGCACGAAGAAAGTAGGGCTTTGATCGAGGAGGAGTTAGCGAGGAAGGCCGAGGTTGTGAGAGAATTAGAGAAGTGTACTCTTATGGAGGAGATAAGTTGGAGACAGAAATCTAGGGTGTGTTGGTTGAAGGAAGGGGACAAGTGCACCAAATTCTTTCATTCCATTGCCAACTCTAACAGAAGATTTAACTCGATAGAGACCTTGATGATTGGGGATAATCTTTCTTCGAATCAGGATGAGATTAGTGAGCATATTGTCGAATTCTATCAAAAGCTTTTTACTGAGCAACACAATTGGAGGCCCTTGGTCGATGGTATCTCTTTGGATTCCATTTCGGAGGAAGATACTAGCTGGTTGGAGAGAGTTTTTGAAGAGGAAGAGGTTAAAAAGGTCGGTTTAAGATGAATGGCAATAAGGCATCGGGCCCCGATGGGTTTTCTTTGGCTTTCTTCCAAGCTTGTTGGGATGTGGTGAGGGAGGACATTATGAGGGTGTTTAGTGCTTTCCATGCTGGAGGGATGTTTGTAAAGAGCCTCAACGCTTCTTTCATTTCGCTTATTCCGAAGATTCCTAGTGCCACCAATCTCAAAGATTTCCGCCCGATTAGCCTTGTGGGAGGTATGTATAAAATTATTGCCAAGGTTTTAGCAAACAGATTGAAGGTTGTGTTGGATAAGATCATTTCCAAGTCGCAAAATGCTTTCATCAAAGGTAGGCAGATTCTAGATCCCATCTTGATTGCTAATGAATGCCTTGGTAGTAGGCTGAGATCTGGGGAGCCAGGGGTCATTTGCAAAATGGATTTGGAAAAAGCTTATGATAATGTGAATTGGGGCTTCTTGATGTATGTGCTAAGGAGATGTGGTTTTGGAGGGGTATGGTGCTCTTGGATTCAACATTGCATTTCTTCGGTGCGGTTTTCGATTCTGGTAAATGGGTCTCCCAAAGGATTTTTTAGCAGCTCCAGGGGTTTGAGACAAGGGGATCCTCTCTCTCCTTTGCTGTTTGTGTTTGTGAGGGAGATATTGAGTAGGATGATTTCGGCAGCGGTTCAGAGGGGGCTGTTAGAAGGCTTCAAAATCGGCAACACTACAGTCTCTCACCTTTTATTTGCCGATGATACCTTGATTTTCTGCAATGCTAGGCCTGCCCAGTTATGTTACTTGCGGTGTTTGTTTCTGTGGTTTGAAGCTGCTTCAGGGTTGAAGGTTAATTTGGCTAAAACGATGCTTATTCCGGTGGGGACTGTGGAGCACGTGGATTTGCTAGCCGGTATTTTAGGATGTGAGGCGGTTACTTTGCCAGTGAAGTATCTTGGTCTCCCGTTGGGAGGCTCTTATAAGTCCAAGCATATTTGGGATGGAGTTATCAAGAAGATTGAACACCGGTTAGCCAGCTGGAAAAGGTTGTATTTGTCGAAAGGGGGTAGGGTCACCCTTATCAAGAGCACTCTTGCTAATTTGCCCACTTATTACTTGTCTCTTTTCCATATTCCGGTGAGTGTTGCTAGGCGCATTGAGAAGCTTCAACGCAATTTTCTTTGGGGAGGGATAGGAGAAGAGTTCAAATACTACTTGGTGAAGTGGTCGCTGATTTGCACTCCGATCAAGGAAGGAGGGTTGGGTATTAGGAACTTATTGGTCTTCAACCGCGCTCTTTTAGGGAAGTGGTTGTGACGTTATAGGTCGGAAAGAGATGCTTGGTGGAGAGTTGTGGTAGATGCGAAGTATGGAAGTTTATGGGGTGGGTGGTGTTCTGTTGAGCCTGGAGGGACGTGTGGGGTGGGGTTATGGAAGAATATTAGGAAAGGGTGGGAAACTTTCAAAGGCTTTACGAGATTCGAAGTGGGGGATGGGACTAGGATTAGCTTTTGGCATGATTGGTGGTATGGAGATTCAGCTCTCAAGATAGCCTTCCCGATCCTTTTTAGTATTGCATGTGCGAAGGATGCCTCAGTTGCGGATAACGTGGAGATGCTAGGTGGGTCCATTCAGTGGAATGTGAGTTTTTCCAGAGAGGCTCATGATTGGGAGGTGGAGGCCTTTGCCTCCTTTTTCTAGGTGTTACATTCTACTAGAGTAAGAAGAGGGTCGGAAGATAAATTATGGTGGAACTCCTCCAAAAGAGGTACTTTCAAGGTCAAATCTCTCTTTTTCTCCTTGGCATGTTCGGAAGGGAGGAGGTTTCCTTGGAGGAGCGTGTGGCGGACACAGGCTCCCCCAAGGGCAGCGTTTTTTGTGTGGTCGGCAGCTTGGGGGAAAATTCTGACCTTAGATAATCTCAGAAATCGAAATGTGATTGTGGTGAACAGATGTTGGATGTGCAAGAAGAGTGAGGAGACGGTGGATCATCTTCTTCTTCATTGTGAGGTGGCATCTGCTTTGTGGAGTGCCTTTTTTGGCCGTTTTGGGTTATCATGGGTGATTCCTAGTCGGGTTTTCAAGTTGCAAGCCTGTTGGTGGTCTGCAGGAAGGGGGGGGAGTGCTGCAATCTGGAAGATGGTGCCTATTTGCTTTTTTTGGTGTATATGGAGAGAGAGAAATAATAGGTGTTTCGAGGATGTGGAGAAGTCTTTTGAGGAAACTTTAGCCTATTGTTTCCATACTCTATCTCTGGACTGTAGCATATGTTTTTCCGGTTTCGATTAGCTATGATGATTTCCTTGTACACTTTTCCCCTTCTAGTTAGGTGTTCCTAGTTGTATACTTCCAGTGTACTTTGGGGCGCCTCACGCTTTTAATAATATCAGTTAATTACCTATCAAAATATATATATATATATATATATATATATTCACAATTGTTTTATTCCCATCAGTTCACTTATGGATCTAGAATGATTCAGTTTCTTATCAGAAGCCACAACTTTGACTTCCATTATCGCAATGATTGAACACAAAACAGGAAAAAGAAAAATACTTCTTGTGCCCTATATTGTTGATCCTCTATTCTGTTTGGGATGTCCCTAAATATTATCCACTTAAAAGATAAAATAAAAAATTAAAAATTAAAAAAAAAAGGCACATTATTTTAATACATTTCCTAAAGTACCTTCTTTATTTGAAAAGTCAATAACCCATTTTCTTGTGCCTCCACAGCTTCACCCCTATATACGTACGCATACACGCGCGCACACACGGTATCTAACACGTCCTCCCCATGTCAAGTCCAATACTTGAAAAATTATGTTGTGTCCACATCCGTGTCATGTCATAAATGTTTCCCATGTCAAACATCCATTCTCCATAGACCAAGAATAAGGACAAACAAACACAGTCCTCTATTTCAAATTATCTTCTTTTTTTTCACTTATCAATTTATACCAAGTCTAATTAACATGGATGGTACATAACGTATTGATCATGTTTACAAAAAATTGCAAGAAATCAAAGGATCTTGGACCTCTCGCACAAGTCAATCCGGAAGCAGATCAATTAGAAAAAATTTATAGTGAATCATTGATTCATTTGGAGTCTATATATATATGTGTGTGTGTGTGTGTGTGTGTGTGTGTAAGAGAGAGAGAGAGAGAGGAGAGACACTTCTTAATACCAATTAGACATCGGTAGGATACACAAACCTCAAGAATGCGAAAGTCAATTTCAGATGATGAAAGGAGACTACTAGTTGTATCTATTATTGCTAACTCGCTAAAATACTGCAAAGTCTTTTGCTTCAATTCGAGGAAACTAAATACCAGTGAAACCTGGACTTGGGACATTCTTTTTTTGTTTACTGAATTAAGTATGATCTGTGGATGCACGTCAATGAATGTCAGACACGTCAAATCCCGAAAAGCTAGACACAAGGTCACTGCTATATATTCAGGTTGCTGGGAATATATAACTAGTTATACAATGTACGAATGTACCAGAAGAACCACAGATAGCAAAACACTTGATAAAAGAAAAAGTATACATAAATCTTTTTAAAAGAGATGTTTAACACTCATTGTTATGCTCCTACTTTTGGTGAATGAAGGTGAATTCTTTTTTATGTCTCCAAACAAATGTTAAGACACAAATGAACATGGGTGTCATGTCTTCAAAGGTTGCATGCTCCCCTTGTACAGATGTAACTGCAGATCATAGCTTAAGTGTTCATTTTGCTAATTTTAAAGCATATATGTTACGTCTTGCATTGCAAAACTCTGAGAATAAGGAAACCAATTATTAAGATTCCCATCAATTGCACCGTTAGAGAAGTACTACGCCATATTGAAGCTCAACTCTAAGAATATCAGTGGCACACCAAGGACCAATCCTCTTTAGTCCAAAAAGAAAAAGTGTCCAAGGTAAATTATATGGTCATTAGTATTTCATTTTGATAGAATTAGCTTTAGTTCAAGCTTGTTGGGTTAAGGGGTTTCTCACACTTGCTATAAATGCTGAATGTGTGTTGTAGTCATATGCTATGAGCTTTGGTATGTGAGACACTTCAAATATTTGGGGGGCATTATGTGAGGCTTTTCTTTGCAATAGCTTCTGTTTTGCTATTTAGTATGAGTTGCACCATCCCCAAGCCCCTACAACCCTATCGTCCCCGTAGAACCTTTCTACAACTACCCACCACCTTTTCATTGCAAGACAGTCCATAAACTTTGAATTGCCTAACTGCAGTCCTGCATCATCATACCTTAAGAATGAGACATTAAGTAGATTTCATTTTCACTATGACCTTGACATTGACATTTTCACAACTCATTTGACAGCTTGGAGATGTCACAGACATCCCGTATCAGGGCTGTTAGCCACAGATCATACAAGATGAAGTTTTGTCTTTATGCATAAAACCCAAATGAGAACACAATTTCAAGTGCATTCTTAAGGAGGGATAGTGGAACTGACACAGGAAATTTCAAAAAGCGTTGACTGAAAACAGTCATTGCCAACAACTCATTCTGCAGGTAATCACAGTAAATATACCATGCAGCTAATAGAACCATACCTGTCAGTACCCGAAGTTTTGAAGTATGAGGGACATCATCCAATCCTCTTCCCCAGTCAACTTCAGTGAGTTGGATGTCCCCATTAGATGCAAGGAAAGGAATCAAAGACAAAAATTTGTCCAATGCACTGTGTACATTTATGACCTATAATAAAGAAAAATTTGTGACCAGACAGATCATATATCTGCAGATTAAGAAGTCCTGAAACAATTGACATTAGAACAAGTATTTTAATCAACATATCTGATTTTAGAAATTTAAAAGAGAGTAGATTTAAGCTCACTGTTTCAGCATCACTGGCTTTTCGCTTAAGAGACTCCCGAAAAATGTAGGAGATAATGGATATCTGTAGTTCACAAACAAGGTTTAGCTTTGAAGATAAGAAGAAAGTTTGGAAAATTATATCAAGATACGATCATGGTTATCAAGTACAACAGTTTATATATCAACCATAAAAGCATAGGCAACTAGTTGTCTAAAATTACAAATGTTAGATTTTGGCTCTTGAAAAGAAAAAAGTTACAAAAGGAATAAACTATGACTCTTTCTTCAGAGCTTTGTTCTCCTTAGACTTGAGAAAACCAATCGGTACATCTAACAATAGACGGGAACCAATCAAAGCATTTGCTTTAAAGTTTCAAGCTGAGAGAGAGAGAGTTGCTGCAGTGGCATCACAATAGATGACCAGCCTCTTCGGGGACAGACAATATTCAGCTCCCTATACAGAAGACAATGTCATCATTTTGGCTACTTCACCCAAGAGAGGTAAAACTCTCCTTTTAGGCAGAAAAGATTTTTCTTACACTTCGAAAAATATTTGGTCATGTTCTCCTTAATAGCCTAGTCGCAGGCTCTAGCAAAGGATAGGGGGAAAAAGCACCAAAAGAATGAAAAGGTAGATGATTCTGTATAGTAAAAACAAAATAATTGCTAATACCAGCAGAACAATGCACTCTACTACATGTGCAATAATGCATAAGCGCCAATGCTATTATGATCATACCGGTCAACACGTAATATGGAAGCCACAAACAATAAGGAGATGGATGGTACCTCCTTAGCCTTGTTATCTTTATATATGGTCTTTCTAAATGGGAGAAACATTGCAGCATACAAGGAGAGCCTTCGTTGTTCATCCTAAGATAAGATTTCACATGTTACAGAAAACGATAATTCCAAGCCTATATAAGAAACTGAACATATCAGAATAGAGAATGGACATGTACAAAAATTGCTTCATAAATGCCAACAGAATGAGGGTAACGGAAGCAAATTGGGAAGATAAGTATAATGTTTATAAACTTGCCACTTACATTGAAAGTAGAGCCTCCAATTAATTGAACAAGGTTCCACGTAGCATCCAAGTAGGATATGCACAGCCTAAATAAGGTAAACAGAAAAAACTGAGCAAGAAACAGACTTACTTTTTCTTTTTCTTGGTAAGTATGACAGCCAAAAAGACAAGCTGAAAGAGCTGTTTCTGTGTGCTATGAAATTTGGTGTTTGATCACATGTGACGTTTAAAAAGCATATTTTATGAAACTTAAGTAGACATATAATTGTTCTATCCACTATGACGTTTATACAACAATTATAAAAAAAAAAATGATCTTAAGGGTGGTCACTCTAGCATAAGTAAGACAAGGGGAGGGCCTCTACTTGTTCATTATGAAGCCTAAGATTCTATCTGTGAATATGTACGATAGAGTGAAAAGATGCAGGGCACTCTACCATAATTAAAGACAAGGGCAGGGGCTCTACTTGTTCATTATGAAGCCTAAGATTCTATCTTGGAATATGTGAGGATTGTATGATAGAGTGAAAAGAAGGAGGGTTAGGAATCTTCTTTATTTTTATTTTTTTTTTAGTAAACAAAATATCATTAAAAGGGCAAAAGGCGCAACTCAAGTGTACATGAAGTACATAGGAGAAACACCTAGCTAAAAAGAGAGAATAAGTCAAGAAAATCATGAAAACTAAGCAAATTAAAAATCTAAAGCAGCTGTTCGGTGGTAAAAATTATTCTGAAAAAAGAATGGGGTTGTCTAGGGTCTGGTCAGTGGAGTCTAAGGAGTTTGCTGTGATAGTGAAGGGTGGAGACACGGTGTTGAAGCTACAAGAGCGTTGCAGGGGTAAGATGCATTCGATACGGCTGGAGTGGAATGAAGCGGTTTGGTTAGTGAATATCTTTGGTGAGCTGATGGCGGTGGAGGATTCAAGGGTCTTTAGGGATGAGTCTATTCGAAGTTTTCCACGTGCGTTAGTCCAGAAATGCTTCAATAGGCATGGGAGTTTTCTGGTTTTAGAGGAGTATGATGGCTCCGAGATAGGCGTGGAAGAGTTTTGGTGCTAGAAGGTAGGAATAGGAAGGGCTGGGACCGGCTTCAGTCAGAGCTTCGGATCCCTATTGGTTTTATTCTGCCATTCGTTGGGGATGCAAGGAAGGCAGAGACAGGGAAACAGAGAAGGAGCTTTTCAGAGGTCTTGCTTTCCACAACGAAATAGGTAAAGGAACCGTTTGGGTCTTACGCAGAACCGATTGCGAGGGTTCCCAAATGGTTGTTAGGAGGCAATGTTGGCATTAGCAAATCGTCTGGGCCAAGCTATCTTGCTGACTGCCATGTTAAGGAAGTTAAAGCTGGTCTTAAGGTTCAGGAGGTTGCTCCAGCGAAGGGTCCGGTGATTAGGCCTGCGTTGAATAGTGGCGCCGGCTATGGGGTACTGCAGAAGAAGAGTTCAAGTTACAAGGAAAAAGTTTCTAATGAGTATGCTTCTAGAACGTCCTGTAATGGTTGCGTGTCTGCGGGGGAGAAGGAAAAGTTGAAGATTTCCCTGTTAAAGATACAGGAGGATATCAGGAACTATCTCGAAGGATTAGATACGCGTTTGACTTGTAGATGTGGGACTGGTGCTATTGGGTCTGATAGTATTTTTGTTTTGGAGAGTTCCCAGGCGGCCCAATCCAAGGATTTGCCTCAAGCTCAGCCAATTGGCTAGCCTAAGAACCAACCCAAGGCCCAACCCAAGCTTACAGCAATCCAGATGAAGGACAAGGCCTCTGTAGCGGGAGTTGGGCCCAATACGATGCTGAAATGTTACAGTAGGAAGGCAGCGGCGCCAAGCCTAGAGAAGTCCGTTGGGCTCGTGGGTAAGGTGGGGGATCTGGGCGCCTCAACCTCCAACACAGGGCTTTGTTCTCCTTCAGTTTTGATGATCTTAGCATCGCCGGTCTTTTTTGGGTCGCCGGCAAAGGCGCCGATGAAGCTAGCGCCGTCTGTGAAGGGATCGACGCAGGAAACCGCAGAAATGGAAGGCGCGCTGAGCACCGGCAAAGAAGCTGTGTATCCTCCGGTGATCAAACCTATCGTACAACCTCCGGCGTCAACGTGGTTGTGCGAATCAGACCTAGGTATTCTGGGTAAGGCGCCGACAGCTCTTCCGGCAGGTGTTCGAAGGGAGGATTCGTTTAGTTTTGTTCTGTCGGCACCTTCTAGGTCTGCTGCCGATGCTCGTGAGAAGTCGAAGAAGCTAACAAAGCCGGGGCAGCCGGAAGTTTTGACGGCAAGGGGGAAGTTTGGGAGGGGGTTTGACAAGGGGGAGGAAGGAGGCCCAGGCCAGCTGATTATTGCCAAGCTAGGCCAGCCGACGCTGGTCTTTGGAAAGGAATGGAGCGTTTTTCAGGGAGAGCTTCCTCCGAGTCTTGAAAGATGGAATCTGCCGAACACGGGTTAGAAGATGACGGGGAAGGATTTGGGGGAGGGTGTAGGCAATGGGCAGAAGCTGCTCGATTTGCAGGGGTAGATCCCACCGGGTATGGAGAAGTGGGATTTGCCAGGTCCGGATCACTCTTTGAGGGGGAAGGGGGCTATGGACAGCGTTTATGACGAGGGCTTATGTTCTTCGGGAGAAGCTTGTTCTGGAGATGAGGATCGTTGTTCGCAGGGTGAGTCGTTTGTTCCAGACTCCTTAGCCTTTGAACCATATGCGGATCAGGAGCCTATTACGGTGGAGTATGTAACTCAATTTAGCAAGCTTGTGGGTGTCTCTTGTGATGGAGAAGATGGGAAGTTGGCGGAGGCTTTTGGGATCATTATGGCGGATAATGAGGACATTGGTAAGGAGGTGGGAGAGGCGTTGAAAGAGGGAGTGGCCGTGGAAGCACATACGGGAAAAAAAAAGTAAGAGAGAGCTCAATAACCTTAATTTCTCCGTTAATTATGAGGTGCATAGTGGAAGTTCATTGAGGGACAGCAAAAGGGGGAGGGCTTATCGAATTATTTAAAGAAGCCAAAGATTCTTTCTTGGAATGTGAGGGGTTTGAATGTAAGGGATAAAAGGTTGAAGGTTAGAAATCTACTTAGAAATTGGAAGGTAGATATAGTGTGTTTTCAAGAGACAAAGGTGGATTGTATCTCAAACAATTTTGTGAGGAGTTTGTGGGGGTGCCCTTATGCGGAGTGATGCTATGTCCCTTCTAGAGGGGCTTCGGGTGGTATTTTGGTTGTGGGATAGAAGAGTAGTCACGAAGGTTGAGGTTCCTCTAGGCAGTTTTGTGGCGGCTAGCTCTTTTAGAAACGTTGATGATGGTTTTGTTTGGGCTTTTGCGGGGGTGTATGGCCCTAATAGAGACAACATCAGGCGTCTTCTTTGGGAGGAGTTGACGGGCCTTATGAGTTGGTGGGATATGCCTTGGTGCATTGGTGGGGATTTCAACGCAACTCTTTTTCCTAGTGAAAGGTCGTGGGGGGCTTATTCTCGGTCCGCAATGAGGGAATTTGCATATTTTATATTGAAGCAGGGCCTTATGGATTTCCCGTTAGCTGGGGGGGTCTCTACTTGGTCTAACAACCATTCTTGGTCACGGCTAGATCGTTTCCTAGTCTCTCCAGAATGGGGAGCTCGTTACCCAAGTATGCGACAAAAGAGGATGCTTCGTGCGTGTTCGGATCATGCTCCTATTATTCTTGATTGTAATTGCTTCTTGAGAGGTAAAAGACCCTTCAAGTTCGAGAATAAGTGGCTTAAAGCAAAGGGTTTTGTGAACAAAGTAAGGAGCTGGTCGGAGTCTTACCATTTCCATGGCACTTCGAGTTTTATTCTGGCAAAAAAAATGCAAGCTCTCAAGAGGGACATTAAGAGATGGAATGTTCAGGAATTTGGCAATGTAGGAGGGTGCATTGAGGCCCGTATGGATGATATAAAGGCTCTTGATAGGGTGGAGGAAGAGAGAGGGTTATCCGCTGAAGAAATTGAGAGGAAGAGGTTGCTAGCCAGAGAGTTGGAGACTTCTCTCTTACATGACGAAATCAATTGGAGGCCAAAATCTAGGTTCCGTTGGTTGAAAGAGGGAGATAAATGTACGAAATTTTTCCATCAGATTGTTAATGCAAACAGAAGACATAATTCTATTGAGTCTCTGATTGTGGGTGGCTCTACTACTTCAGATCAAGAGGTCATTAGCAACCATGTGACCAGTTTTTACGAGTCACTTTTTACATAGAGCCTCAATTGGAGACTGAGGCTAGATGATCTTGATTTTGATATGTTGACTGTTGGTGAGGCCTCTAGGTTGGAAGATCCTTTTGAGGAAAAGGAGGTGTGGGAGGGGGTGAAAGGTATGGATAGGGACAAGGCTCCAGGCCCGGATGGCTTTTCTATGGCTTTTTTCCAGGATTGCTGGGATGTGATTAAGGTGGACATTATGGCGGTTTTTGCGGAGTTACATGAGCGAGGTAATTTTGAAAAAAGCCTTAATGCTACATTTATCTCTCTTATTCCGACGACACATGAAGCTTCCAATATTAAGGATTTTCGTCCGATTAGCCTTGTGGGAGGGACTTATAAGATTGTTATCAAGGTCTTAGCCAACAGAATGAAGAAAGTGATGGATAGGGTCATCTCTAAACCCCAGAATGCTTTTGTTAAACGTAGGCAAATCTTGGACTCAGTTCTCATCGCCAATGAATGTTTGGATAGTCGAATCAGATCAGAGGAATCTGGTTTGTTGTGCAAACTGGATATGGAAAAGGCATATGAATTGGAAGTTTCAACTTTACTTACTGAGAAGGTGCGGTTTTGGAGAGAAATGGTGTTCCTGGATTGAACATTGCATCTCGTCTATGCAATTCTCGGTTTTGATCAATGGATCCTCTTCCGATTTCTTTGATAGCTCGCGGGGAGTGAGGCAAGGAGACCTTCTCTCTCCCGTCTTGTTTGTAATAGTCATGGAGGCGTTTAGTAGGTTGATCAATGCCTCGATTAACAGGGGACTCATCTCTGGTTTCTCTATGGGAAGTAGAGAGTCGGATAGGGTTATTGTCTCTCACCTTCTCTTCGCTGATGACACTTTGGGTTTTTGAGGGGCAGATCCTAATCAAATAAGAAATATTGGCGTCTTACTTGTTTGCTTCGAACCCGTTTCTGGGTTAAAGGTGAATCTGGCTAAATTTGTCTTGGTCCCTATTGGTAGTATGGATAATGTGGGCATTCTGGCTGGCATTCTGGGTTGCGGTTCAGCTTCTATGCCTTTGAAGTACTTGGGTCTCCCGTTGGGGGCACCGTTCAAGGTCAAGGCAAGTTGGGAGGACATCTTGGAGAAGTACGCCAGAAGGCTAGCCCTGTGGAAACACTTGTATTTGTCTAAGGGGGGGAGGATTACTCTCATTAAGAGCACCTTATCCAATCTTTCCACTTATTTTTTGTCTTTGTTTCCTATCCCTGCATCCATGGCGAAGCGTATGGAGAAGATTCAACGTAATTTCTTATGGGGTGGGATTAATGATGAGTTTAAGTTCCATCTAGTCAGTTGGAACAAGGTATGTTCTCCGATCTCTGAGGGAGGTTTAGGGATCCGGAATTTGCGTTTGATGAATCAAGCTTTATTGGGGAAATGGTTGTGGAGATTTGCTCATGAGAAAGAGGCTTGGTGGAGGAAGATCCTGGTGGCTAAGTATGGTGCGGTTTGGGGTGGTTGGTGTTCTAGGGATCCCAGTGGTTCGGATGGGGTGGGGTTATGGAAGCGCATTTGCAGGGAGTGGAGGTCGTTCCAATGTCACATTAGATTTGTCCCTGGACTTGGGTCCAATATCAGGTTTTGGGAGGATATCTGCTCCTGTGACATGTCTCTCAAGGATGCTTTTCCTAGACTCTTCAATATTGCCACCAATAAGGATGCATCTATTGCAGATAACAGGGAGTGTCTAAATGGCTCTGTGCAATAGAATGTTTCCTTCATTCGCAGGGTTCATGATTGGAAAGTGGAGGTCTTGGCCTCTTTTTACTCGCTCTTGTATTCGCATTTGATGAGTGGGGTAAGGGAGGATAGGATGTGGTGGATCTCTTCTCGTAAAGGAAAATTTGAGGTAAGATCTTTTTACAGGATCCGTGCTTCTAAAGATCCCATCCCTTTCCCTTGGAAAAGTATTTGGCGCACTAAGGTTCCTTCGAGAGTGGCTTTTTTTGCTTGGATGGCCGCACTTGGGAAGATTCTAACATTGGATAATGTTCGGAAGAGAGGTATTGTTGTGATAAACCGTTGTTGCATGTGTGAATCGGATGGGGAGTCAGTTGATCATCTCTTTCTTCATTGTGGGATTGGGCATATTTTGTGGAATGCCGTTTTCTCTCGGTTTGGTTTGTGTTGGGTGATGCCTGGTACTGTCAGGGAGTTGTATGCTTCTTGGTGGGTGGGTGGCAAATCTCGTAGTGCTGTTGTGTGGAAAATGGTTCCTCTTTGCCTTATGTGGTGCATCTGGATTGAGAGAAATGCTAGATGTTTCGAGGACTCGTCCAGGAACATTGAAGACCTTATCCACTTCTTCTTGTACACCCTTTTCACTTGGACTACTGGCTGGCTAGCGCTCTTAGTGATCAACTTCCCTGACTTTCTTTTTATGTTCTCTTCTTCTTTGTCTCATTCTTAGTCGCTCTCTTGTATACTCCCCGTGTACTAGGGTTGCGCCCCTCTGCACTTTTGATTAATACATCTTTACTTATCAAAAAAAAGTACAAGAAAAAAAAAACACTTAAGTTCCGACACCGTCCTCTCACGGTCGTCAAAACTTCTATCATTTCTTTCTCTCCAAAGACAACATAAATTAGGAATCTTCTTAGAGAATGGAAGGCTGTGTACAAGAACCAAAACTGGAGTTTGAATCTAGGCTGTTGTTGTGAGCAATTTATGGGGCTGTCAGCAAGTAGATTGGTGTTTTTTGGGTTTAGGAGGAGAGTCTGTGGGGATCTTATTAATGTGGGATAGGAGAGTGGTGGAATAAATAGAGAAGTGGGGGGTGGGGGGGAATATTCAGTTGCTTGCGCTTTCAAGTGTGTTCACCGATAATTTTGAGTATCCCCTTGGGGGTATTTATGGTTCTAATGATGAAAATGACAAAAGGGTGCTCTAGGATTAATTGGCAGGATTGCTTAGTTCGTGGGATCCTCTATGGTGTATAGAGGGTGACTTCAATATTATCCACTACCCAAGTGACACACGTTCTTCCCCAGCTATGTTGATTTTTCTGAATTCATCTTGCAGCAAAGCCTTAAGGATACCCCTCTTGTTGGTGGTAACTTCACGTGGTCTACTATTTGGGATCGGCTGTCGTGGTCCAAAATCAACGGGTTCCTTCTCTCACCTAACTCGGAAGCAGAGTTTCCTAACGTTTTTCAAAGGAGGCTTCCGAGGTTGTTATCGGATAACTTTCCCTTAATGCTTGATTGTGGTGATGTTGTTAGGAGTAGAAGATATTTCCAGTTTGAGAATATGTGGTTAAAATCAGATGGTTCTGTGGATAAGGTAAAACATTGGTGGGCGTCTTATAGATTTCAAGGCTCTCCAAGTTTTGTCTAAGCACGCAAACTGAAAGCCTTGAAAATCAACTTGAAAAAATGGAATGAAGAGGTGTTTGACAATGTTAAGAAGTGGGAAAAGGTTCTTCTGGACGAACTATGGCTTCTTGATGTTAATGCAAAGGAAAGACCCTTATATGATGCGGAAAAGGTGAGAAAGGATGCGATTGCTAGTGACCTGGAGAGTGTATTACCCTCTTTTGGAAGAAGCTCAAGACAGAAATTTTTTGATAAGTAAAAGAAATTCATTGAAAGTGCAAGGAATGCAGCCCAAGCTGGAGACAAAAATTGAGGGCTCTTTTGTTGAGGGGACAAGAATATAAAATTTTCCCTTCATGTGATTAATTCAAATAGAAGGAACACCAATGTGGAATTGCTAGTTGTTAATGGCTTTGTATCTTCTGATTCTTAATAAATTAGTGAGCATATTCTGCAATTTTAGAATTTTACACCCATTCATATTCAAAACAATTCAGTTGGCAGTCTAAATTGGACGATCTTTCTTTTAATGCTATCAGCATTGAGGAGGCGGGAGGGGTTGGTGAATGTGGATTGGTATTAGGGGTCAAACACATCCAAGGCGAATCAAGGAGAGCCCCTGCAACCGTTTAAGACTTACTTTAGGAGAAAGAAGTTTCGGCCCAACTTGGGTTTTGGCCTCTATAAGGGCCCGGCTAGCTTGGCCCGGTCTTTGCAAGACAAAGTGGACAAGGAGTCTGGGGCGAGGACTTTGGAGAGAGGGGAGGGGTCGCGAGCAGGGAAGGAGCCAGTAAGTACGCCGGACTTCTCACCGGACTCCTCGGTGGGCGGCTCCATAGCTCTGGCGAGCGTCGCCAGCACTGCTGAGTTGCCTGTTTTCAGGCCGCTACACACTGATAGGGAGATCTACGCTGCCTCCCGCATGTCGATCGTCCCCACGGCAACGACATAGGCGCCGACGAGGGCAGATTCGCCTGAAATGGGTCTGGTGAGGAAGAATCAGGAGAGGGGGGTTGGTTTGGGTGATGGTGCGACGGTGGGTCCTTCTGTTCAGGCTAAGTTGACGATGGGTTCTGCCTCGGGTCCTCTGGGTAAGCCACAGGTTGTCTTTCTTTCTGACAACTCCCATTCTCTGATTCTCGGCCTCGATGATCAATGCTTTCCAAAGAGTGGATCGAGTGTCTCTGGTTGGGGGATTCTGGGGGAGAAGCCTGGCAGTTGGAAGCCATCGGAGCGCTCTAGGGTTGCTGCCGGAGTTTGTGAGGAGTCTGGGAGGGTAGAACTCTTGGGGAGTGGCCTTGTGGATCAGTCTTCGGGTGGTTCTGAGATGGGCATTCTGGGCACGGCGCCGGTGGTAAATTTGGGCGGAGACTGCCCTGTGGTAGAGGTATCCTTGTCCCAGGAGTCCTGTGTTCCAAATTCTTTGGATGCGGATCTGTTGGCGGGTCAGGAGAACTTCCTTAATGCTTTTTTCAAATTCTTTGAAAAAAGCCTTAATGCTACTTTTTGGCTCTTATTCCGAAGTCTCATGAGGCATCCGATCTGAAGAACTTCCGTCCAATTAGCCTTGTGGGGGGGATCTACAAGATTATTGCTAAGGTCTTAGCCAATAGAATGAGGAGAGTTATGGATCGGGTCATCTCCAATTCGCAGAATGCTTTCGTCAAAGGCAGGCATATTTTGGATTCGGTTCTTATAGCCAATGAATGCCTTGATAGCCGAATCAGATCCGGGGACCCCGGCCTCTTGTGTAAGTTGGATATGGAAAAGGCTTATGACCATATGAACTAGAAGTTTTTACTCAACTTGTTAAGAAGGTGCGGCTTTGGCGAGAAATGGTACTTATGGATTGAACATTGTATATCGTCTGTACGGTTTTCGGTTTTGATCAATGGTTCTCCTTCTAGCTTCTTTGAGAGTTCGCGTGGGGTGAGACAAGGCGATCCCCTCTCGCCTTTTTTGTTCATCTTGGTTATGGAGGTATTCAGCAGGATGATTAATGTTTCTATCAATAGGGGTTTCATCAATGGTTTTTATGTGGGTGCCAGAGAGTCTGAGCTGGTTGTTTCTCACCTTCTTTTCGCTGATGATACGGTGGTTTTTTGTGGGGCTGCTCCTGACCAAATTAGATTCCTTAAAACCCTTCTTATTGGCTTTGAGGCTATTTCTGGGTTAAAAGTAAATTGGGCCAAATCTGTTTTAGTCCCTGTCGGAGGTGCGGGTGAGGCGGGTGAGTTGGCTGGCATTCTGGGTTGTGGCCCAGTTCTTTGCCTTTGAAGTATCTGGGTCTTCCTCTAGGGGCTTCTTTCAAGCTTTTGGCTATTTGGGAAGACATGATGGAGAAGATTGCTAGAAGGCTGGCCCCTTGGAAACGTTCGTATTTGTCCAAGGGGGCTAGGCTCACCCTCATCAAGAGAACTTTATCCAACCTTCCTACTTACTTTTTGTCCCTCTTTCCTATCCCTATCTCTGTGGCGAATCCCATTGAGAAGATTCAACGAGATTTTCTATGGGGGGGTTCAACGACGAGCCCAAGATCCACTTGGTCAGCTGGCACAAGGTTTGTAGTCCGATTTCGGAGGGCGGTTTAGGGATTCAAAGTTTGAGGTTTTTTAATCAAGATCTTTGGGGGAAATGGTTGTGGAGATTTGCCAATGAGGAAGAGGCTTGGTGGAGAAGGATTTTAGTGGCAAAGTATAGGGTGTTTTGGGGTGGTTGGCGCTCTAAAGTTCCCCGTGGTTCGCATGGGGTGGGGCTATGGAAACACATTTGCAAGGGTTGGAGTTCGTTTCACTGTCACTTCAGATTGGATCCTGGCTTGGGGCTAAAAGTCAATTTTTGGGAGGATATTTGGTGCGGCGAAATGTCCCTCAAGGAAGCTTTTCCCGGCCTTTTCAATATAGCTAGCAACAAGGCTGCCTCCATTGCGGATATCAGGGAGAGTATAAATGGTATGGTTCATTGGAATGTTACCTTTATTCGAAGAATTCATGATTGGGAGGAGACGGCCTTAGCCTCCCTTCTCTCGCTCTTGTATTCGCTCTCGTTGCGTGGGGAAGGAGAGGATCGGATGTAGTGAATCCCTTCTAGAAAAGGGAAGTTTGAGGTTCGCTCCTATTATAGGAAGCTTGTTCTTAAAGAGCCCAACCATTTCCCCTGGAAAAGTATTTGGCGCACTAAGGTTCCTTCGAGAGTGGCGTTTTTTGCTTGGTCGGCCGCCCTTGGGAAATCCCTTACTTTGGATAATGTTCAGAAGAGAGGTATTGTTGTGATTAATCGATGTTGTATGTGTGAATCGGAAGGGGAGTCGGTAGATCATTTCTTTCTTCACTGTGGGGTTGTGCGCTTTTTGTGGGATGTAATCTTCTCTCGATTCAACATGTGTTGGGTTATGCCTAGAAGCATCAAGGAGATGTTAGCTAGTGGGTGGTCGGGTGGTAAATCCCGAAGCGTGATGGTGTGGAAGATGGCTCCCTTGTGTCTTATGTGATGCTTATGGAAGGAAAGGAATACTAGATGCTTTGAGGATTCGTCGAGAAACCTTGAGGACATTGTTCATTTGTTTTTGTATACACTCTTTATGCGAACTGCAGGATGGCTTGCTCCCCTAGAGATCAATTTCCCTAATTTTCTTTTTATGTTCTCTTCTTCTTTCTCCTCTACTTAGTCGCTCTCTTGTATACTTCTTGTGTACTTGGGTTGCGCCCCTCTGCGCTCTTTAATGCATCATTACTTATCAAAAAAAAAAAAAAAAGCATTAAGGAGGCTATGTAGATGGAAAGAGCTTTTGAGGAGAGCGACATCTTTGAGGTGATGAAAGCTCTGAATAGAGATAAGGCATTGGGCCTGATGGTTTTTCTTTTCAATCTTGTTGGGAGATCCTTAAAGAAGATATTATGAATGCCTTTCTTGAGTTTCACGCTAAAGGGAAGTTTGAGAGGAGCCTCAATGCTATTTTTATCCCCCTTATTCCCAAGAAAGCTAGGGCAGTGGATATCAAGAACTTTCGCCCTATCAGTCTTGTGGGCGGGGCTGAAAGCGGTATTGGAGAAAGTAATCTCTAGGTCTCAAAATGCTTTTACCCGGGAGAGACAGATTCTAGATTTAGTCCTTATTGCAAATGAATGTGTTGACAACAAAATTAGATCATGAGATCCAGGTGTACTCTGCAAATTGAACCTTGAGAAGGCATATGATCATGTTGATTCGGGCTTCTTGTTGTATCTATTGAGGAGATGTGGTTTTGAGGAGAAATTGTACAAATGGCTAGCTCATTGTAGTTCTACGGTGCTCAGTTTTGATTAATGGAACTCCTTCCAACTTCTTTAATAGCTCTCACAGCCAGAGGCAGGGGGGATCCTTTATCCCTTTTGCTTGTTGTTGTTGTTATGGAAGTGTTGAGTAGAATGTTGCCCGCCACTATGGATAGGGGGCTGTTATCAGGTTTTTCAGTGGGATCCAGGAATAATTACGAGTTCCTAGTGTCTCATCTATTATTTGTAGATGATACCTTGACTCTTTGAGAGACAAACCCAGAACATCTCCATCATTTGCGTTGCCTTTCTTTATGCTTTGAAGCAATCTTGGGATTCAAAACTAACATGGTTAAATTAGAGTTAGTTCCCACTAGTGTCATGGATGATATTGGTGGAATTGCTAGTATCTAGGGTTGTAGGGTGTCCCCTTTGCGCATGTAAGTACATGGGTCTCCCGTTGGGGGCTTCATTTAAGGCAAAATCAATTTGGGATGGGCTTATTCAAAATATGGAATGTCGCCTGGCTACTTGGAAGAGGCTGTATTTGTCTAAGGGTGGCAGGCTCACTTTGATTAAAAGCTCTCTTTCTAATTTGCCTAATTTTTTATCCCTCTTCCCCATCCTTATTGGAGTTGCAAACCGTATTTAGAAACTTCAACAGGATAGAGTTGGTGAGGAGTTCAAATTCCATCTAGCCAGTAGGTCTAAGATTTGTACCTCAATTTCCTCAAGTAGTTTGGGGGTTTGAAACCTGCTTTTGTTTAACCGAGCTCTATTGAGTAAGTGGTTATGGCGCTATGACACAGAGAGGGAGGCTTTGTAGAGATCGGTTGTGGAAGTTAAATATGGCAACTTGGGGAGCGGGTGGTGCTCTAGTGCAGTATATGGGTCCTATGGTGTCGGGGGTATGGAAAGACATTAAGAGGGGATGGTGGGGGGGAGTTCTCCAGATTTGTGAGGTGGGAGATGGGTCTAGGATCACGTTTTAGCATGGTGTATAGTTTGGAGATCGAACCTTGAAGGAAGCTTTCCCAGTGTTGTTTTCAATTGCTCACTATAAGGAGGTCTCAATAGTGGATCATGTGCAGTTTCTAACGACTTGTTATAGTTGAATGTCACCTTTATCATATCAGTGTATGACTAGGAGGTGGAGTTGGTAACTTCATTTGTTAATCTTTTGTACTCTTTCAGGTTGAGCCAAGGTGGCAAGAATAGTGTGTTGGACCCTTTGCAAAAGGTGGAGGTTCAAGGTCAAATTTTTTTATCAGGTGTTTACCCACCCTACACCCCCTCCCTTTCCTAGGAAGAGCATTTGGAAAAATAAGGCTTCTATGAGAATGGCGTTCTTTGTTTGGATGACTGCATTATGAAAGATAGTAACTTAGGATAACCTAAAGAAGAGGCATGACATTGTGATGGATTGGTGTTGTATATGCAAGAAGAGCAGAGAATCCATTGACCACCTTATGCTCCACTATGAGGTGGCTAGAATGGGTTTTGGTTTTCCTTTTTTGGGGATAGAGTGGGTCATACTCCAACAGGTGGTGAAGCTATTGGCCGGTTGGAGAGGTTAGTTTGGAAGCCACTATAATATAGAAGTCTGGAGAATGGTTTCCATGTGAGAGCTCGATGATAAAGTTAAAAACCATTATGTTCAAATCCCTCAATGTTTGGATGGCTACTCCTAAATCCTAATAGTCCTCTATTTTCTAATTCCTAGAGTTTGTGAATTCGAGTTGTCTTCTTCTCCTTAGTTGGGTGTATACTTTGATTGCGCCCATTTGCGCTTTCTAATAAAATTAAATTACTTATAAAAAAATAAACAGGTAAAATGCATGGAGCTATTTACCAAATTAGAATCCTAAGGACTTATTTAATCAAGCCTCAAACTCAAGATAATAAATTGAAATTTTCTTCTAAATAAACTATACTATTGCTTAGGAAAAAAAAAAAACTTTACTACAACTAAAAAATCAAGTAGTACATCAATAATAAAAAATGCATAGGACTTGTATGATGCAATTATATTTGGGAGGAAGGCTAGTTTCCACACTTCTATTTATTTCTCCATCTACACTCGAGTCTCAAACTTAGAAGCATTATCTAAACTTATATTCGTCCTCGTACCTAAAGAAGTTCAAAGGTATTCTTTCATCATTATTAATGTTGCAAGCATAGAAAAAATTAAGTGGTAATTTATTGTAAAATAGACAATTATTCGAGCTACAAGTCTATTAAATTTTACTTCATCCGAGACAAAGTTATCTGCTAAGAAAATTACCAAAAATAGACCTGAAAATATATAGAATAAACAAATACCTATCACAGCCTTCTGATTTCGCAGGTTCAAACTTGGGAGGAAGACTAAAGACAATCCAAAATAACATTAAATCACAAATGTAGGTCATTGCTTTAACTGGTTGATTTCCAGAGATCATGAGATCAATCTGCATAAAGAAGAAATTATTGGAAGTGATGAACAATGTCGTTTATGGTACATTCAGAAAATATGACTTCCCTCATAAAAAAGCACAAATTGTACTCCCAGAGACGTATAAATATTCAAAAGCTACTTGAGTATGCAAGATAATACACATACTTCAACTCCAATACGTTCTCTGCTAATTTTAGCAGCAAGAGCATCTTTCACTTCATCACAGGAAGCAGCTTCCTTTAGTTTTTCATCTAATATGAATCCAAATCTTGCACCTAAATGACCACAAATGAAAAAATAAACAATGTTGCAGAAAGCAGGCATGGAAAGAACATAAATTTGGAGTCTCTTGATGTCAAATGTACACCCAGGGCATTGACTAGGGGCATCATGAAGCAGGCCTGTTCAGGGAGGCACTTCTTGCTTTTCTCAGTATGCACCTAACTCAACTTCCAATTGAGCCATTGCCCCAGATGTAGGTGTCAATTGAGAAATTTATCAAAAAGCTTATACACTTCAAACATTTGCTACAAAACAAACTTACATGTATACTGGGTACAAAAATGAAAGGAGAAAAAAAGGCATTCAACCAAAAAGATTTTCGTATAGTCATGAATGTGCTACAATGTAGGAGAAAACAAAAGGAATGTAGGTCAAGCCCATGCGAAAAGATAACATTAAAAAAGGCACATAAGTTAACCTGCAACTGCAAGGACGCCAGGATAACAGGTAAGGAAGTGGTAGCAGCGTTGAGATATGTTGTAGTTTGCATGAAAAATTTAGAGAAGAGGTGGAAGCTCTTTACTATTATATAGGTTTTGAGAGATATAACAATGAGCAAAATACCCATAACCCTAATAACTCTCACAAACCCTAATAACTCTTCTAACAAGATAAAAGAAAAGCAATTACCATAATTAATCAGAAAAATTGTTCCAATGGAGAGAGCTGAGTGGTTTAACAATAGGATTTCTTGGAAGTGTTGATACTAGCTTGTATGTTGAGCGACAAAAACTGTATGCATTTTTGAAAAGCTAATGGAACTTGACGGAGGATTTTTTTTTTAACCAAAAAAAAAAAAAAAGGAGAAAAAATTTGCCTCCAAGAAATAAATAGGAAAAGACAATAATAGAAAATACAAGCGCTCAGGGAAAAAAAAAGGCGCGGGGGGAGGAGGGGGAATAAAGACAAGTACCAAAACGAATAGCTCGAAGAACTCGTAATGGATCATCCAAAAAAGTATCCTTTGGAGGTAAAGGGGTCACTATCCTCCCAGATTTTAGATCTGCAATGCCTGCAGTGACATAACAAATGCCATAACACAAAAGTTACACGTAACATTGTGGGCAGGGTAGTTTAGGAAAAGAAAGGCAGAAGCAAATAAAATTTATACTAACCTCTTTTAGTAAAATCTTCAACTGAATCAGTGTTGATATTGTAGAACAAGCTGTGGATTGAAGTAATATCGCCCACTAAGAACACAATTTTCTTAATCAACCATATAAAATTACTGTAAAAAATTGAGTGCTGAGAAAGAACTAGGATAAAGAAGTCAAGATACCTATTGATGGTTAAATCCCTTCTGTATGCATCCTCCTCTGCCGTGCCAAATTTTTGCTGTGAGTCAAAAGTAAACTTTATTTTAAAAAAAATAAAAATAAAAATAAAAAAAAAAAGAGGATAATTTGATGCCCTAGAGAAGCAGACAATGCTCATTTCGAGTACACTTATACATCCTTTTTTTTTTATAAGTAATCGAAATTTTATTAGGAAACGAAGAGACGCAACCTTAATACACTGGATGTATACAAGAAAGACACCTAGCTAGAAGGGGAAAAAAGATCAAGAAAAACATGAAAATTAATTACATTAGGAAAGTCTAAAGCAGCTGTCCAAAGGTAAAGAATACTGAAGAAGAAAGACTTTAGTTCCACAATCATCCTCTCTCGGTCTTCAAAGCTTCTATCATTTCTTTCCCTCCAAAGACACCACAAAATCAAGATGGCACTATTTTCCACATTGCTGTACTGTAAGGGCTGCCACATAACCCTCTCCAACAAGTAAAAAGGTCTACCACTTGCCTAGGCATAACCCAAGACAACCCAAAACGATTGAAAATAACACTCGATAAAGCACTAGCGACCTCACAGTGGAAACAAAGATAATCCAAAGACTCCCTGTTCCTCTTACGCATACAAAACCAATCAACCACCAAGACATGACACTTCCTAAGATTATCCAAAGAAGGATCTTTCCTAAGGCAATCGACCACGCAAATAATGTCGCTCTTAAGAGAACCTTATTAAGCCAAATACATTTCTAAGGGAAAGCAGAACCATCATGAGGGACAAGGATGTTGTAGAACGAGCTAACGTCAAACACACCCGTCTAGGAGGGGACCTAGCAAAGCTTGTCTTCAACTCCCCGACCCAATCTAAAGGAATAACAATAAATTAAAAAATAAAGCAAAGACATCCACCTCCCAAACATAAGCCACACTGGTAAAGCTTACGTTCTATTGATGAAAACTCCATATGATTTGCCACAGAAACACCTTAACGCGAGCAATACTTAAAAAATCTGGATAAGCTTCCTTGAGGGCCTGATCCCCACACCACAGGTTATGCCAGAATCTAATATTGAAGTCGTCTCCCACCTCAAATTTGGTATGACAAGAGAACTCGCCCCAACCCCTCCTGATATTTTCCCCAAACCCCGCTACATATGACCCATTAACCTCATTAGTACACCACCCACTCCACGAGCTGCCATATTTAGACACAACTACGATTCTCCACAAAGCCTCTCTCTCAAGCATATAGCACCATAGCCACTTCCTCAAAAGAACACAGTTGAACAAAAGCAAGTTTTGGACCTTTAACCCTCCCTCAGAAATCTGAGAACAAACATTAGACCAACTCACCAAGTGAATTTGAACTCTTCACCTAGCCCAACCCATAAAAGATCCCCATGCAACTTCTCTATGTGATTGGCAACGCACATCATAAGAAAAAATTTCCTTATATTCATGCTCTTGAATATGTAATCAACAAATCTTTCAACAATTTCAACAGAAAGGGCTCCAAAAATATGTTTGTGGGTGTGCACACAATCACACATATAGGGGGTAGTGGGGAGAGAGAGAGATAAGGAAGAAAATAACAGTACACAAGAAACACTAGCCAAGCAAATGGATATTTTACTCAAGCACCATTCCAAAGAATCCATCTCATACAGAAAACAGCAAAGCATGTTAGCCTTTTTTTTCTTCCAGATAACTAACTCCCACAAGCATGAATTTGGACTATTCTCTCAAATGATCTTTTACAATACTAGTGTTTTCAAAGGGACAGCCAACAATGGAATTGACATTAAAAAAGGAAAAGTTCGACACAATATCCATTTTCTAATAATAGGTGTATGATTGTGTTGGCATCAATTTAAAAAATTTTAAAAATAAATAAATAAATAAAAAATAAAATAAAATAAAAGGCTAAAAGGCTAAAAGAAGTTCCCAACAGGAGAATGCACAAAAAGAAGAAGAAAAAAAGGAGGGGGTGCGGTGAATAAAAGACTTCAGATATCAAACAACCCAATGTGGTGTTTGGCAAGGCTTTATAAACAGCAGAAACCCTTTTCACTCACAGAAAGACATCGCATACCAGACTTTGATTGTTGATGAAGTAAAAGATGCTAGCAAGGATGCACCCCCAACAAAGCATACTGAAAAAGTGGAGGAGAAAGGCACAATTTTGCTTCTGAAAATACTTAAGTTGCAAGCAACAACTTACTCAAGCAGTACTTTAAATATGAATCACCAAGTCCTCTACCTTTTTGTAACGATAGATATCATCCATAAGTCATCCCTCCAGGAACGCCTAATAACATCTATCTATTAATCTATAAGGTTCAACTTCTTTTCTGAAATTTGTCTGAAACTTAAACAGAAATAGTTTGAGGTGGGTAGCAACCCAAGAAATGAGAACTAAAACTATAAAAGTGTAGAAAAAAGAGAAGAATAAGAACATATGCTGACCCTACCTTCGTACCACACTTTCTTTCTTTCTTTCTTATGGGTAATTGGGAGGCCTTCACAAGCAAGTTCTACAAAGTAAGAAAGCGCTTGGCCAGCCTATCACCCCTCCATAAATTATTGCACACGTTATCATGGGCGCTGCAAGCGGCTCCCACCGTGCGCTTTGTTTTCCTTACTCATTAGTTTAAGGCACCTTCGTACCAAAATTAAAAGAAATAGAAGTACAAAAGCAAGATAACACAAAATCAATAAAGCATAAAATTGCCAGTGAAAGTCTCCCAAATAAGGCCCCATCTAAGGCCAAGAAATTAGCAAAATGGATCTCTTCATTACGCAAATGATGAACCCATTAAAACTTTTTATTGCAAACTTCCAAAAGATTTTTCTAAAACATGGTAAAAGCTGCCCATCATGGGCAAACTGACTAAAGAAATACCATATCAAACAATATCCAAAAAAAAACCATTCATGCACCTTTGACCTATTTGACAGATGGTTTGTTTAGTACTATCCATAAAGTGCCTAAAACCTATAAAACCATTATGACAAAGCAAGAGGAAAATTCATCACTCTCCTTAGTCTGGGAGAAAAAAATATTCAGAATGTATACCAACTCTTGGTTATAATCCAATATCCACTTATCCATAAGCTTAAGCCTTTAGACACAAAAATGAATGCACAAGGTTACTAATTGCTGAGGCAACCATATACCTTTGAAGGAATGCGGCTATTATCACTATACTCTTCACACCGTAAGTTTACAAAATCAATCCATGTATCAAAGAGGCGCATCCTTGCTGTTTCTAAATGCTTGGACTGCTCAGGATTGCTGAAAATCAAGGTTAGAAGGTATAAATAAAGACCACTAATTTGATAGCACAAAACACAAATTTCAAAAGTTTAACTTGTAAGGTTAAGGATATAGTTATTCTACAATGGAGTCCATAACCCAGCACATAAAGTTGAGCGTTCATGGATATACAATAGCAAAGTACATATCAGAGAACTGGGATCTCTTCTGAGTTATAATAAAATAAAACAATAACAATAAAAATAATTGAAGGACATTTGTTTGGTGGTGGGGTTCTTGTGTGAGGGGTTTGAGGATCAGAACTTGGCTCTCCTAACAGCCATTGGTGGATCATTTTTCAGAGGAAAAGGGTGCCTACTCTTAAGTCCAGAAGCAAAAGGGAGCTTTTAAACTTAGAATGCTCCATGAATTATGATAATACAGGCGCATCCTCTAGCGAGTGAAAGGAAAGGTTCATGTTTTTTAATGGCGAGTGTTCTATGGGTTTCAAGTTTTAGGGTCTTCGGGCTTTTGGGTATCAATTTGGTGTTGGGTTGTTTGGGTCTTTCTTTTGCTTGTACTTGTTAGGTGTTCTTATTGTATATTGCCTGTGTATGTAGGGGCGCATTTACACCTTTTTATAAATTTTTCTATTACTTATCGAACAAAAAAATCTAGAAAGCCATTATACCATGCACCATCAAAAATTATAGAGAACAAAGTGAAAATTAAAGTATACCAGATCTAATATACGCTCAATTGTGTGAAGGGAATGATATATCGTCAATGTTCAATGTGCAACAAGCAGGAATTTATCTCAAGAGCCAGCATTTGCAGCAACACCTCAACTATAGTCTATGAGTGTTAGGGTGGGATTGCTTACTTCAACTGTGACATGTTTTCTTTGTATTTGAACAGACGCTTCCGTTATTGGAAAAGTTAGGGTACATTTGTACACAGAATAGAACATGTAATGCAAGAGCTTCAGTTGTCTGATTGCACTCAGTGCAATAACTATTCCTGCGGTTTGAGGAATAGGGATTCTTACCTGAGAGATGGAAACAGCTGTTCTTGATAACAGGAAATCGCTTATATTGGTAAAATGAACATTTTTATATAAACACTTACTGTTATTAATTAGAGCATGTAATACATAAAAGCATATTTAAATTACATATTACTTATTAATTTAAACAAATCATAACAATATAATTTCAAGTTATATATATATATGTATGTGGATTCGGCTTGCATGCTGTTATTTTAATAACAGCATGTATGTTGTAGTTTAATCAACGGTCAATATTGAATTTTTTAAAACATCTCTTCATTTTCTCTCTCCTATTAAAAGCTTCTTAAAGTTGACTTCTAAAAGTAAGTCAACTTTAAGATTCAATCTAAACCGTTGATTAAACTACGGCATACATGTTGTTATTAAAATAACATGTATGTGTGTATATGTATATGCATATGTATATATATACATACTGACTAATCTTGAGTTCCACTCCACTGTTGAAATTATACAAATGGATAGAAATAATACTTATACTCAATTATGCAATTCATATTACTGCTCTGTTTTTAGAGTATGAGAATGGAGAATTAAAGTGCTTTCCATTGTATGATTGTAGAGGGATATAAAAAAGAAAAATATATTTTGTAAAGTATCGTTTACAACACAAAGCAGTGAAAAATTGAAAAGCAATTAGAATTTGTAGGTACCATGGAATAACCGCAACCCCTTGCACTTCTTCCCCAGTAGACAGCAAGTACTCCGTGACCTTCTCAACAAATTCACTCCCCATCATATTGTCCAAGGCGATGTCAATGTCGTAACAGTCTTTCCCTAAAAGCTGCAAACAAATTCAAAACCCAAACACCGAAACTTCAAAAAATATTCACAAGGTTCTTCTATTCTTCCATTTCCAGCTTTAAAACTAAAACAAATAGAGCCAAAGAGCTCGACCTTGTCGCGAACCCAGCCGCCGGCGACCCGGAGCTGATTGGTTAGACCGAAGTGGCAAAGAGAGCTGAGAAGCCTATCAAAGATCTTCCTCTCGGTCTCAGTCAGTTCAATCCTCTCCTTCACCGTCGCCATCACTCTGCAATGCAAGAGACCTAGGGCTTGAGTTTGGGTTTTGGGGGGAGTGTAAAAGTTTGGGAAGTTGGAGGGGTTGGGGATTCGGAAATTTGGGAAAGGGAGAAGAAGAATGGGCTGCAATCGTAAGGCAATTTTCATCATTTTCTACTGCTCTTGGAACGGAGGCATGCTTCAAGTTTTGAATCCAAAATGCACCGACGTGTCCGGGTCATGTCGGTGCATTTTTTTCCCTAACCAAATGTCACTTATTAGACCACAATTTCTACTTTTATCTAAAATAAATAAGAAAAACACTAAAAAATTCTTTGCATCATCGAGCATAACTAGAATTTCTCTGCAAAACCTTCATCTTAGATTCTTCGGTGCTCAAATTTCTCTCTCACTCAGGTTCTCTTGATCAATTTGTTCCATTGTTCATTTGACAAATCAGGTTCTATTGTTCTATTTTTATAATCCATAAATATTTTCTCCATTCATCAATCTCATACAATCTTATACATATCTCATAATACATATCTAATCCATATATACAATCTCATATCTCATAAGACATCTAAATCCAAAATGATGATATCATAAACACAAAGTGCATAGCATCTTAAAGAGTTAACAAAAATTGTACCATACATATGAAATAAAATATCCAAAATGATATCATAACACCAAGTGTACCACCGCTTAAAAGAGTTAATAAAAATTGTATACTGCACATGAAATAAAATATATCAACGGATTCGCTTAGCATTTGGCGTCAAATACGTACCCAACTTAACAGGTCAAGTATACATACGTCACTTAACGATTCAAATTCAAATGGCATCAGAGAAGGTATTAAATTTGTATTAAATTAGGATGGCATCAGAGATTGTATTAAACACTGATATGGAATTCTACATTACTAGGATACTAAATTTTAATGAGAAATGATAGATCGAGGTATTAAATTTGTTTCATTAGGATGATCAATTAATACTAAAAGATTTCTTTCATGTCATTATGTCAAATTAATGTATATGGATACGAGTCAATGTTTTCATGCCTCCTCCTCCAAAGTCCAAAGGATTCGATTTTAGTGTTCCACTTGGGAATCATATATAGGGGCACCTACTCACCTACCCCTACAAGGCTACAACACCCCCCCCCCCCCAGATTTCTTTCATGTCATTATGTCAAATTAAAAGGTGACATGAGAAAGGTCATGAACATGGTGGTTGACAAGTCAAAAGCAATAAAAACATATTTATATATTTATATGAAATATTGATTTCTTACAGGTACGGAAAATAAAGGCCCAAGTTGAAATTTGTTGTATTAACGTAGAGACATATCCCATATAGTATTTTCAATAATAGGTATGGTGTAGATTTTTCATCTACAAGACATAGTACAAGTATGAACAACAATTATACTTGCATATTAAATTGAAAGCATAAAAGAAATCAACAAGGGTGAATTAAATAATTTACCTCAAGTGGGAGATGAAAATTGGAGAAGATGACAAAATGTTTTGAGAACCTTGTGTAGTATGTGGCGTTGGAGAGAGAGGTAGAGAAAGATATGTAAATTTCCTTGAGGAATAATGGTTATTTATAGGTTTTGGTATTTCTTGAATAATGAAAGAATGAGAAAGAGAGAGACAGTCGTAGATTTTCTTTGAAGAAGAATGGGTAGTGCTAAGTTCTGGTGCTCTTGAAAAGATAAAATGATAAAATAGGAGGGAGATAGAGAGACGGCTGCGTGCAGTGTTTAGAATGCTAGGGTTCTTGAGAGAAAAATGAGGGAAGGTAAGAGTTTTGAGAAAATAAGAGAATAAAGAGATGGGCGGCAATTTGGTACTCTTTGTTTAGGGTTTCTTGTTTTTGGTTTTATAAAATCTTCTTTAGAATAGATATATATTTATATGTATATATATCACTCCATTCATGCGTTCACAAACTCAAGTTAGTTTTAAAGGAAAGTTTTTGAAAATAAATGCCTAGTTGACATGGGGTACATAGCTAGGTTTTGGGAAAACCTTTGTCTAATAAAAAATCTATCTTAACCATATAGGCATATGGCCACTTGGTTCAATTGTATTAGAATCCCATGAAACAATGAATATGGACATGAAAGGAGTCTTATGAGAGGAGTCCTATATATTGATCAAAACATTCAACGATTCGTCACTTGGGAATCCGGCAAAGTATTTGTTTAATACATTACTATACGACTGTTGTATGGTAATTGACGTCGTAGAGCATTCACTTCTAATTTCAATTAAATATTCTAAGTAAGTTAAAATACAACTTTTTTGGATAAAGTTTTTCTAATATATGCATATCTCTCCTTGATCCTCCACAGCTCTCTTTCGATGTGGGAATTCTTTCTATCTTCGGTCAGTTGGAAGGAAAATATAGAGAAAAGTTGAAGGAGAATTACTGCATGTTAGATAAGGGTTACAATTATTTTCCAACCAACCTACCTGGCACTGCATATTCTAAGGCACTCTTGGTAATAATTAAGCAGCATATATTCTTATTTCTTAATATAATCTGACTTCTCTTTCCCCCTACTGATCAATCATGAATTCTTGATTGAAGGCAAGGAAAAGGCTAAGTGAGATTGTGAGTGAGATTTTGTGGAAGGGAGCAGCAAATAGAACAAGCAGGTAATCAAACACAATTACACAACCCAGAAAACCAGTAATCCAACAAAACAACCCAACACTTTCGAAACGTCTAATCCAACTCTTTTCAATACAATAACGAGAACATAGAACAAGCAGGTAATTAAACACAATTGCACAACCCAGAAATCCAACAAAACAGTGAAAACTTTAGAATCGTCTAATACGTATTAAAATCCTAATTTAGGAGTATACTCCTAAAAGCAGAGAAAACTTTGCTGAATTTAAAATCCCTAATTCTCCTAAAAATCATAATACATCAAAAATCTGACTATTACAATCCCAAAATCGACAACTTAAAGGGACAGCAGAGACAAAGAGAAACAGAGACAGAGAGAGACTCACTAGTACAGGAACAGTAACGGCGGATTAATCGCCAGCCGGAGAGAGAGAGCACTATCTGGGCACCGTAGAGAGAGGATACGTACGCGTCGATCGATCGGGGAGATGGAGAGGGAGATGGCCGGCCGGTTTCGACTGGAGAAGATGGCCAGTGGGTTGGCCAACCGCGCGGGTCACTTGGCGCGGGAGAGAGAGATAGGGATATGGAGATGGAGAGAAGGGGGGACTGGCGCCGTAGAGAGAGGCTGGCCGGTTTCGACTGGAGAAGATGGCCGGTGGGTTGGCCAACCGCGCGGGTCACTGGGCGATAGGGATATGGAGATGAAGAGAGGGGGGACTGGCGGGCCGCGCGGGGAGAGGCTAGGGAAAATATATAATGAGGGATATATTGTATAGGGAGAAATATATAGACTTAATTTCTAGGGCGGGAGATGAGGAATCAGAGGGAAAATTAAGTTCCCTCTCGCAAAAACAAAAAATATAAATATATTAAAATTTAAAAAAAAAAAAAAAAAACACTTATAAATTTATTTATAAAAATAAAAAGTAAATACTAAAAACTAAAAAACATTTAAAAGAGCCTTAAACTAAAAAATATATAAATGCAAACTCAGTTAATGTTATTGTCTAGATTAAAAATTCATCTATGTGATATAAAAAAAAAAATAATACTAATTCAGAAATTATCAAGATAGGCCACAATAATAATTTAATTCCTATAATCAAATTCCATCAAAATAATTAACAGATTCCATTAGTGTATCACGTCATCCTCAATAGAATGATGATATCATTCTTATTTAAAAGTAAATAAAAATATTAAATATATATAAATTATTTTAAAAAAAATTTAAAAAAAAAAATGAGGGCGGGGGAGGGGGTGGCCAACAAGCCACCCCCAGAAATAGCCGGGGGTGGCGCACAGCCAGAGACGAGGGGAGGGGGGGGACCGGGGTAGGCCATGGTCCCCACCCAAAATAAGAGGAAAAAAATTATAAGTAAAAATAAAAAGGAAAATTATATCTAAAATCCTTAGGTAAACGCGCCTTTATTAAAAACTCTCTGGGTATTTTTTTCGGAAATTTAGTCCTTAGGTCACTCGAAACTACTAGAAATTTCATACCGTTAATTTTTGGTAACTGCCATTATTTGAATGAAACGAACCGTTTCACTTAAGTCCAGCTAAGTGGAATTTTTGTATCCTACGTGTTCACATTGGACACATAGGATATAAAACTCACCGTTTTGGATCATCCAAAACGGTGAGTTTGGCTTAAACTTGAGGGCTTCTTTTTTGAAACCCTCAAGTTTCATACGGACCATACGGTCAAACTACAAACCACCCGATACACCAAGCGGCAAGCCACCGACGCAGCAAACGCCACCGACCCAGACCCCATCGGCGACAGAACCACCGGAGACAGAACCCACTGGCGATAGAGGCCATCGGCGACAGTACCCACCGTTTTGGACCATCAATTCCGGCGTCACTTTTCCGGCTAGGTTTCCGTCGATTCACAATATTTTGAATCGGAAAAATTTGGTTTCGACGAAGGTATTTTCCGAAATTTCTTTGTGGGTTTTGTTGATTAACTGAAATGGAAGCCTTTAATAGTTGTGTTTTGAATTTTTTTGTTGTGTTGGAAGCTTTTGGTCGAAACCCCATCCCCAACCATTTTTTTGTCCAACATCTGTCGAATATTGCACTTTTGAGCCAATATTATTGTTGATTGGCAGTGGGTGTGGTCCACCTTGGTTGTGGTCCTGGAATGAGACAATTATTTTTTCGTGTGCACTGGCAAGTTGGTCAAGGGGGATTTTTTCATCTGTATAACTATTTATTTTATTTTTTTGCTTCTCTACTCAAATGGTGGATTGCTGAGGACATGAAAATAGGAATTCTTTGTGCATAGTTTACGCCAGTTTCATCATTCTACAATTGAGCAGTATTTTTTGAATTTTTTTTTTTTTTTTTTTACCTAATAGTACATGCCATACTTTTATATGCATGTCTTTGTTTTTAGGTCCTCCAATATTGTTGCCACCTTTTTAGTTGATGAGAATAAATGTCAATTACTGAAAGAAATGTTAATCATATTAGTATTAACATTTGGAATAAAAGTATTTTTCAATGGAGAAAAAAGTGGTATTATTGTTGCGATATGATAGATTGTGGTTGGTTGGGTTTTAATGACTTTGTAAATTAGGGTTTAGGGAAGTTTCATAATTCTACAATTTAGCAGTATTATATACGTGGTTGGATGCTACGGCTAATTTCTTCTTATTGCATGTTTGATTACACTGCATATTTGCATGTTTGTAGGGAGCCGCCTATGCTCATATATCATCTCTAGCTACTACACTAACAACTTAGTATTGTTTAGATTACAAATTGAGCAGTACTATTTCTGCAGGGGAATCACATTTTAAACAATGTGATTATCTTTTGTTTAGGGTTTAGGGTACATTTTTTTTTCCCATTATTGTTTAGATTACAAATTGAAGTGAGAACAATCTTTTGGCAAGCTTGATTTTATTTTTCTTTTATGAGCTTGATTATTCTCTCACATGTCAGTTATATATTGTTAGGTTCATATTATAAGATGAACAGGAGGAAGAAAGATTTCGAGATAGGAGACAATGAGAGCGAATTCTACGATGGGAAGATGAAAAAGGTTTGTGAATTTTATTTAGTGAAACCCATTAGGGAATTGTGATTACTTCTAATAATTGTGGGTTTCACTGTAGAATGAACAGTCAATGTCGTCGGCATCTATAACATCATCGGTGAAAGAGGATATGGAACCTGTGCAGTGTAGGTGCGGACTTACAAGCCCAATTATAACATCCACTACTATAAAAAATCCTGGGAGGCGATTCTATGGGTGTGCTATGTATGACCGTAAAAATGTATTTGAATTTGGATAATTTGGTGTTACGAAATAGTTATTACTTCGTGCTTGTTCGTAATTATCAGATTTTTTTTGTGTAATTACAGAAAGTTGTCCAATGTCGTTTTTTCCAATGGTATGACAAAGAAACCTGTGCTCGCGGAAGGGAGTAACTACCTGTGCTGTATAAACAAGTTCATTCTCTGAAATGTGAAGTGTCATTACTTAGGGGCAAACTAAAGATCCAAACATATTTGTTGGTTTTTTTGTTGGTGATTTGTGTACTGTTGATTTGTCTAAGGTTGATGGGGCATTGAGGCATGGGAATGAGGCAATTAGATTATTATCAGTGGAATAGACTATCTGTTTTGTTGTTGTCAATGATATTGTTTACTTACCTATGTTGTCCACGTGGATATATGGTTATGGCTTCTATATAACAATTATGTAAAAATCCTGCTTGTTCGTAATTATCAGGTTGGCTGATTACTTTTATGGAACAACTATTTCCATGCATTAGTTTTCTTTGTATGCGGCAATTTATGATTATTTGTATGTTGCTCTTAAGTCTGAAATATTGAACCCTACAATATAATTTGCAGGCAGAATTAATTTTATCTGTCCACTAATACAATCTGGAATTGGTAATTGCCATGACGAAATTTCAAAATGTAATTCAATAACTAACAGTACACGTTTAATGCTTAATGAACAACATTGAAGCTAACAAGCACATAAAGTCCCAAAATGAATCCCCCAATTGTTTTTATATTACAAACATAAAACAAAAAAAAACCTGACATATCACTTGATTATGAAATGGGTATACGGGAAAAAGGCAAAATGAAGAAATCTGATAAGTGATAAATGTGATCATTACGTAGCACCACTTCCTCGGCTTCTTAGTACACGTGTAGCCCTACGTGTACTACCACGATGTGATGATTCCGCTGTTGCTTCCGCCTGTAGTTCATGTTGGGATCCAAAGGATGCGTTAACAAAAATAATAATTATTTGCAAATACCAAAAAAAAAGAAAAGAAAAACCGGAAATCAGTGTGAATATTACAAATTAAGCACAAGTATATGAGTTTTTTAAGTACAAAAAAACTGCAGACTAATTTACTAAATTACATCACCAATTTTAGCAAACTTTCAGATATTAGTGGGCAGCTATGGAATCATCGGGAAATAAGAGTTTTCTTAAGAAAAAAAAAAAAAACTTGAATTTTACCTGTGACTGAGTAGCCTTACGTGTACGTACACTTGGCTGTGATGACTCGTGGACTTCTGCCTCTGCCTGTGATTCATGTTGGGATCCAAAAAATGCGTTAAAAAAAAGGGGGGGCGGGGGGAATCATCGTGAAATAAGAGTTTTCTTAACCACAAAAAAAACATGGATTTTACCTGTGACTAAGTAGCCCTACGTGTACGTACACTTTGCTGTGATGACCCGTGGGCTTCTGCCTCTGCCTGTGGTTCATGTTGGGATCCCAAAAATGCGTTAAAAAAAAAAAAAGGGAAAGATTATGAAGCATTTCCAAATAATTATTATATTACTTGTACAAACACTTCTATAAATAGAAAATTTTCTAATAGAAAACAAAGATTATGAAGCATTTCCAAATAACCTGTGCAACACTGAACTTCCATTGCATATACTAGATTTTAATCCTCCTTAACCTTTAACTTAAAGCACCCTCCCAAACTTCCAACTTAGAGTTAGCTCCCATTATTTATTGATTTTATTTTTCTGATAAGTGGAGTTAGCTTCCATTAAAGTATCATCAATGCAATCCTAAATAGCGCTACTGAGTTCATCCATTACATAAGCAAAGACAAAGTCACATCTCAATAACCAGCTTTTCAAGTTAAATGTCGCAACATACCCTTCCAAGAGTAATTAAAATTTCACTGCTTTCAATGTAACTATTGCAGCATAAATATGAAGATTCAACAAGGTCCACAGTATTTATAGTAGCTCCTTAAAGTATGTAGATGACAAGTCAGCAAGCAGTAATGCTAAACCACAGACAAATTTACTAAATTACAACACCAATTTCAGCAAACTTTCATATATTAGTTGGTAGCTATGAAATCATCGGGAAATAAGAGTTTTGTTAATAAAAAAAAAAAAAAAAAAAAAAAACAAACTTCAATTTTACCTGTGACTGAGTAGCCCTACGTGTACGCACACTTCGCTGTGATGACCCGTGGGCTTCTGCTTCTGGTAGGGGTTGAGCTTGTGATCCCTACAATAATTTAACCAAACATTCAGACAAATACCAACAATAATTATTATATTACTTGTACAATAATAATTAAGTTAACAAATTTTGGAATATGAACCTTATGTTGTAAAATGTATTTGTTTTACCTGTGCTTGAGTAGCATCTTTTTTTCGGCTTATATTTCTTCGGTTTCCACCTCTTCCGGTCTGGGTTCAAAGGTAAATGACAACCTTTATAATTATGCCCTAAACCCCCACAATTTCCACATTTAACGATATATCCACTACGGGTTAGCTTGTAGGGGTTAGTCGGCTCATCTACAGCTTTTCGCCTACTAATCTTTGGTCGACCAGGAGCCCTTCTAATGATAGGTGGCTGGATTTCATCGCATGGATCATCAGCTGGCCATGTCTGTGGACCTTCCATGCCATAAACTCGAGCTGCATATCCTTGCATATACTTGTCCATCTTGTAATAATCATCCAAATAATCCTCTGGTTTTTGTTTATGCATGTAAATTGCAGCACAAGCATGTGAGCAAGGGATCCCACTCACCTGCCATCTTCCACATGTGCATGTGCGATGATCTAACTGGACTAAACGCCGTGGCTCGTATATGTCCTCGATCTCAAACTCCAACTCATTCTGCCACCGACTAATACAATTCCTTGCATCGCTTTTTGACCTCTCCAATTTTTTCTGGATCTTTGGGCATATTGTGTAGTGCGTCGACCGGATTCCATTCCTTTTCTGCTGGAAGCGTGCCATTATTTGCAGACGAATTTCTTCAAGCATAGTCAGTATAGGCTTAATCCTAGCTTCCTTAATCCACGCGTTAAAGCTCTCAGCCAAGTTGTTTAATAACATATCACTTTTGGTTTGGCAGTTGAAAGCATGTCTGGACCATGATGCCTTAGGTACACCACTAAGGTAATCGTGTGCACCTTTCTCCATTGACATTATATTCCGCATGTGATGGTCAAACGCATAAACATTGGCTGCACGTACAGCCCCCCACAACTCATCCTTCATAGCTTTCCCTGTGTAGCCTTTCGCTTTGAGGTTCGCATGTAGGTGCCGAACACAAAAGCGATGCTCAGCATGTGGCAACACAGCCTCAACTGCAATTCCAAGCCCCTACACACATAAATTTATGTTAAATTATATGTAATAACATAAAGGAATAAAATAATACAATAAGAACATAAATAGTATTTTACACCAAATACCTTCTGTCTGTCAGACATTATAGTCCAACCAAGTCTGCCATCTGGCCCACATAAGTCCTCAAATAAAATGGCAATAAACCATTGCCATGAATCTCTTGTCTCTGCCTCGGCCACAGCAATTGCAATGGGGAACATATCGTCGTTGCTATCCTTGCCTATGGCACACAACAATTGCCCCCCATAGTCCCCCTTCAGATGACAAGCATCTAAACAAATTATGGGCCGACAACCATGTATGAACCCCTTCTTGCATGCATCAAGACAAATATACATCCTCTGAAAGAATGCTCCATCTCTGTGTACAAAAGCACTACTACCAGGCAGGGCCGGCTCAGGCCCTAGGCGAGTTAGGCCCTCGCCTAGGGCCCCCAATTTAATAAGGCCCAAAAAAAAAATTTTTGAGTTAAAAAAAAATTAAAAAAAAAAAAAAAAATTATTTTGGACCCAAAAAAAAATTGAAGGCCCAAATTTTTTTTAGTAGGGCCTAAAAATTTTTTTTATCAAAATTTAAGGTCTCAATTTAATAAGACCTCAATTAATAAGTCTATTTTAATTTTAAAAATAATTCAAAAAATAAATTAAAAAAAGACAAAACATTAAAGCCTTTTGACATCATTAAGGCCAATTCCCTAGAGCTGACGCTACAGTACCCTGACGCCCTGACGCTACAGTACCCGACGCTACAGTACCCTATACATGCCTACCTCATTCATTCATCATCATGGCCATTGGCCTCTCTCTAGAAATTTTTGTTTTTGATGAAAATATAAACGTTAGAAGAAATAAAATATTATTATTTATTTTTTATTTATTATTTAGCCATATAGGAAAAGCCAAAAGCCAAAAATATAAATTGCTGTCACCATGGGCATTTTAAATATCAATCTCTATATTTGCCACTTTACCTCTCCTCTTTACTTGCTCTTTTCTGAGTTTTTCTTCTCTACCTATCTCATCATTTTCTCTTCCTCTCCGACTCCGAGTGACTAAGTCTCTTGTCCTATCTTCAAGAACTACTTCATAATTCCTTTGCCAAATCAGGTTTTATTGTTCTATTTTTGTCATTTATTTTATTATAGTCATAATTTATTTTAGATAAATCGTGTTTGTTTAATTTGTTAGTATTCTTAATTAAACATGTCTACTAGAAAATATGCATCTGGATATGAAAAACTTAAAAAAAAAAAAAAAATAGATAAATTGATTGAATCTCAAAGAGGAGCTCTAAATAAATTTGTTATTAACAATAAACAAAATATTGAGGATAATTTAGGTGAAAAACTCATAAATGAACAAGAAACTCTTCAAAAAGAATTAGAAGATAATGAAAATGTTATTGATGTATCTAAATCTATTGCTACAAATATTTATGATCCAGGCCAATGGAAAAATATTGATGCAAAATTAAGGGATTTGTTAGTAGAAAATGGTCCAATAAGATACAATACTATAGATTTTCCTAAAGATGAGAACTCTAGGCATTTTTCTAATACATATTATATACGAAAATTATCAAATGGGGAGCAACATAATAGAAAATGGCTAGTCTATTCAAAAGATGTAAATAGAGTATTTTGTTTTTGTTGCAAGTTGTTTAATTCAAAACCTAATAGAATGCAACTAGCTAATGAAGGGACTAATGACTGGAAAAATCTTAGTGCTAAACTAAAAAGTCATGAAACAACCAATGAACATATTACTAACATGAATGATTGGATTGATTTAGAAATGAGATTGTTAAAAAATAAAACAATTGATAAAAATGTCCAAGAACAAATTAATAAAGAGAAAGATCATTGGAAAAAAGTATTATTGAGAATTATTGCTGTAGTAAAGAATCTTGGTAAGAATAATTTGGCATTTAGAGGACAAAATGAAAAAATTTACCAAGAAAATAATGGAAATTTTTTAAGTTTAATTGAAATGATTGCAGAATTTGACCCAGTAATGCAAGAGCATATTCGTCGTATTAAAGATGGGGAAATTCATAATCATTATCTTGAACATAATATACAAAATGAATTGATACATTTGTTAGCAACAGAAGTAAAAGGGAGTATTATTGAAAAAGTTAGAGAAGCAAAATATTTTTCAATTATACTTGATTGTACCCCAGATGCAAGTCATCAAGAACAAATGTCTCTCATTTTAAGATGTGTTAATATTTCAGAAAATCCAATAAAAGTAGAAGAACATTTTGTAGAATTTATAACAGTAGATGAAACTACTGGAGAAGATCTTTTTATTGAAATGATTGGGTTAATCAAAAAACTTGAACTTAACATTAGTGATATACGAGGACAAGGCTATGATAATGGATCTAATATGAAGGGAAAAGAACAAGGGGTGCAAAAAAGACTACTAGATATAAATCCTAAAGCATTTTACACTCCTTGTGGTTGTCATAGTCTTAATCTTGTACTATGTGATATTGCTAATTCATGCCCTAAAGCTATATCTTTTTTTGGAATTGTACAACGTATATATACTTTGTTTTCGTCATCTACAAAACGATGGAAAATATTACTAGATAATGTGACAAGTTTAACTCTTAAGCCATTATCACAAACACGTTGGGAAAGTCGGATTGAAAGTATAAAAGCAATAAAATTTCAAACTCCACAAATAAGAGAGGCTTTGCTACAATTAGCAAAAACAAGTGAAGATCCTAAAACAAAAAGTGAAGCTAATTGTTTAGCAACCTATGAGATTGAAAGTTTTGAATTCTTATTGAGTATGACTATTTGGTATGATATTTTATTTGCTGTTAATACTGTTAGTAAAAATTTACAATCGAAAGACATGCATATTGATGTTGCTATAGATCAATTAGAAGGTCTTATTTCCTATTTTAAAACTTATAGAGAAACTAGATTTGCATCGGCTATGATTTCATCTAAAGAGATTGCAACCATAATGGAAATAGAACATGTTTTTCATGAAAAAACGTGTAATTTGAAGAAAGAAACAGTTTGATGAGACTGCTAATGACG